>NW_027479993.1:0-47647 GCF_051014685.1 Ptiloglossa arizonensis | reverse complement strand
TTGCATCTGAAAGTAGAAACTCGCCCCATTAGAATGGTGTGTGTAATTTTCCCCTAGGCCATTCCAGTTATTGGTTTCAAGTATCAGACTTGCGAAAATTTTGATGGTTCCCCAACCATTCCTTAACTTTAAACTCCCATATCTCGCGAACGGATTGACGAGCTCGAGAAATTCCTGTTGCATCTGAAAGTATAAACTCGCCCGATTACAAAGGTATGTGTATTTTTCCTCTAGGGCTTTGTAGTTATTGGTTTCGAGTATCAGACTTGCGAAAATTTTGATGGTTTCTCAAGCATTCCTTAACTTCAAACTCCCATATCTCGCGAACGGATTGACGAACTCGATTATTTCCTGTTTCATCTGAAAGTAGAAAGTCGACCGATTACAATGGTGTGTGTACTCTTTCCCTAGGTCATTCCAGTTATTCGTTTCTAGCATCAGAATTGCGAAAATTTTGATGGTTTCTCAACCATTCCTTAACTTCGAACGCCCATATCTCGCGAACGGATTGACGAACTCGAGAAATTCCAGTTGCATCTGAAAGTAGAAACTCGCCCGATTACAAAGGTATTTGTATTTTTGCCCTAGGCCACAGTAGTTATTGGTTTCGAGTATCAGACTTGCGAAAATTTTGATGGTTTCTCAACCATTCCTTAACTTCAAATTCCGACACCTCGCGAACGGATTGGCGAACTCGAGAAATTCCTGCTGCACTTGAAAGTAGAAATTGCCCCGATTACAATGGTGTGTGTACTTTTCCCCTAGGCCGTTCCAGTTATTGGTTTCGAGTATCAGACTTGCGAAATTTTTGTGGTTTCTCAACCATTCCTTAATTTCAAACTCCCATATCTCGCGAACGAATTGACGAACTCGAGAAGTTCCTGTTGCATCTGAAAGCAGAAACTCGCCCCATTACAATGGTGTGTGTACTTTTCCCCTAGGCCATCCCAGTTATTGGTTTCGAGTATCAGTTTTGCAAAAATTTTGATGGTTTCTCAACCGTTCCTTAATTTCAAACTCCCATATCTCGCGAACGGATTGACGAACTCGAGGAATTCCTGCTGCATCAGAAAGTAGAAACTCGCCCAATTACAATGGTGTGTGTACTCTTCCCCTAGGCCGTTCCAGTTATTTGTTTCGAGTATCAGACTTGCGAAAATTTTGATGGTTTCACAACCATTCCTTAATTTCAAACTCCGATACCTCGCGAACGGATTGGCGAACTCGAGAAATTCCTGTTGCACTTGAAAGTAGAAACTGGCCCGATTACAATGGTGTGTGTACTTTTCCCCTAGGCCGTTCCAGTTATTGGTTTCGAGTATCAGACTTGCGAAATTTTTGTGGTTTCTCAACCATTCCTTAATTTCAAGCTCCCATATCTCGCCAACGAATTGACGAACTCGAGAAATTCCTGTTGCATGTGGAAGTAGAAACTCGCCCCATTACAATGGTGTGTGTACTTTTCCCCTAGGCCATTCCAGTTATTGGTTTCGAGTATCAGTTTTGCAAAAATTTTGATGGTTTCTCAACCGTTCCTTAATTTCAAACTCCCATATCTCGCGAACGGATTGACAAACTCGAGGAATTCCTGCTGCATCAGAAAGTAGAAACTCGCCCAATTACAATGGTGTGTGTACTCTTCCCCTAGGCCATTCTAGTTATTGGTTTCGAGTAACAGACTTGCGAAAATTTTGATGATTTCTCAACCATTCCTTACCTTCAAACTCCCATATCTCGCGAACGGATTGACGAACTCGAGGATTTCCTGTTGCAACAGAAAGTAGAAACTCGCCCAATTACAATGGTGTGTGTACTTTTCTACTAGGCCATTCCAGTTATTGGTTTCGAGTATCACACTTGCGAAAATTTTGGTGGTTTCTCAACCATTCCTTAACTTCAAACTCCCATATCTCGCGAACGGATTGACGAACTCGAGGAATTCCTGTTGCATCAGAAAGTAGAAACTCGCCCGATTACAACGGTGTGTGTACTTTTTCCCTAGGCCATTCCAGTTGTTGGTTTCGAGTATCAGACCAGCGAAAATTTTGATGGTTTCTCAACCATTCCTTAACTTCAAACTCCCATATCTCGCGAACGGATTGACGAACTCGAGAAACTCCTGTTGCATCTGAAAGCAGAAACTCGCCCGATTACAACGGTATGTGCATTTTTGACCTAGGCCATAGTAGTTATTGGTTTCGAGTATCAGACTTGCTAAAATTTTGATGGTTTCTCAATCATTCCATAACTTCAAACTCACACTTCTCGCGAACGGATTGACGAACTCGAGAAATTCCTGTTGCATCTGAAAGTAGAAACTCGCCCGATTACAATGGTATGTGTACTTTTCCCCTAGGCCATTCCAGTTATTGGTTTCGAGTATCAGACTTGCGATAATTTTGATGGTTTCTCAACCATTCCTTAACTTCAAACTCCCATATCTCGCGAACGGATTGACGAACTCGAGAAATTCCTGTTGCATCTGAAAGTAGAAACTAGCCCGATTACAACGGTGTGTGTACTTTTTCCCTAGGCCATTCCAGTTGTTGGTTTCGAGTATCAGAACAGCGAAAATTTTGATGGTTTCTCAACCATTCCTTAACTTCAAACTCCCATATCTCGCGAACGGATTGACGAACTCGAGAAACTCCTGCTGCATCTGAAAGCAGAAACTCGCCCGATTACAACGGTATGTGCATTTTTGACCTAGGCCATAGTAGTTATTGGTTTCGAGTATCAGACTTGCGAAAATTTTGATGGTTTCTCAACCACTCCTTAACTTCAAACTTCCATATCTCGCGAACGGATTGACGAACTCGAGAATTTCCTATTGCATCTGAAAGCAGAAACTCGCCCGATTACAACGGTATGTGTATTTTTGCCCTAGGCCATAATAGTTATTGGATTCGAGTATCAGACTTGCGAAAATTTTGATGATTTCTCAGCCATTCCTTAACTTCAAATTCCCATATCCCGCGACCTGTTTGACGAACTCGAGAAATTCCTATTGTATCTGAAAGTAGAAACCCGCCCGATTACAATGGTGTGTGTACTTTTCCCCTCGGCCATTCCAGTTATTGGTTTCGAGGATTAGACCAGCGAAAATTTTGATGGTTTCTCAACCATTCCTTAACTTCAGACTCCCATTTCTCGCGAACGGATTGACGAACTCGAGAAATTCCTGTTGCATGTGGAAGTAGAAACTCCCCGATTACAATGCTCTGTGTACTTTTCCCCTAGGCCATTCCAGTTATTGGTTTCGAGTATCAGACTTGCGAAAATTTTGATGGTTTCTCAATCATTCCTTAACTTCAAACTTCCATATCTCGCGAACGGATTGACGAACTCGAGAATTTCCTATTGCATCTGAAAGCAGAAACTCGCCCGATTACAACGGTATGTGTATTTTTGCCCTAGGCCATAATAGTTATTGGATTCGAGTATCAGACTTGCGAAAATTTTGATGATTTCTCTGCCATTCCTTAACTTCAAATTCCCATATCCCGCGAACGGATTGACGAACTCGAGAAATTCCTATTGTATCTGAAAGTAGAAAACCGCCCGATTAGAATGGTGTGTGTACTTTTCCCCTAGGCCGATCCAGTTATTGGTTTCGAGTATTAGACCAGCGAAAATTTTGATGGTTTCTCAACCATTCCTTAACTTCAGACTCCCATTTCTCGCGGACGGATTGACGAACTCGAGAAATTCCTGTTGCATGTGGAAGTAGAAACTCGCCCGATTACAATGGTGTGTATACTTTTCCCCTAGGCCATTCCAGTTATTGGTTTCGAGTATCAGACTTGCGAAAATTTTGATTCTCAAATCATTTCTTAACTTCAAACTTCCATATCTCGCGAACGGATTGACGAACTCGAGAATATCCTATTGCATCTGAAAGCAGAAACTCGCCCGATCACAACGGTATGTGTTTTTTTGCCCTAGGCCATAATAGTTATCGGATTCGAGTATCAGACGTGCGAAAATTTTGATGATTTCTTAGCCATTCCTTAACTTCAAACTCCCATATATCGCGAACGCATTGACGAACTCTAGAAATTCCTATTGTATCTGAAAGTAGAAACCCGCCCGATTACAATGGTGTGTGTACTTTTCCCCTAGGCCATTCCAGTTATTGGTTTCGAGTATTAGACCAGCGAAAATTTTGATGGTTTCTCAACCATTCCTTAACTTCAAACTCCCATATCTCGCGAACGGATTGACGAACTCGAGAAATTCCTGTTGCATGTGGAAGTAGCAACTCGCCCGATTACAATGGTGTGTGTACTTTTCCCCTAGGCCATTCCAGTTATTGGTTTCGAGTATCAGACCAGTGAAAATTTTTATGGTTTCTCAACCATTCCTTAACTTCAAACTCCCATATCTCACGAACGGATTGACGAACTCGAGAAATTCCTGTTGCATGTGGAAGTAGAAACTCGCCCGATTACAACGGTATGTGTATTTTTCCCCTAGGCCTTTGTAGTTATTGGTTTCGAGTATCACACTTGCGAAAATTTTGATGGTTTCTCAACCATTCCTTAACTTCAAACTCCCATATCTCGCGAACGGATTGACGAACTCGAGAATTTCCTATTGCATCTGAAAGTAGAAACCCGCCAGATTACAATGTTGTGTGTACTTTTCCCCTTGGCCATTCCAGTTATTCGTTTCTAGCATCAGAATTGCGAAAATTTTGATGGTTTCTCAACAATTCCTTAAATTCAAACTCCCATATCTCGCGAACGGATTGACAAACTCGAGAAATTCCTGTTGCATCTGAAAGCAGAAACTCTCCCGATTACAACGGTATGTGCATTTTTGCCCTAGGCCATAGTAGTTATTGGTTTCGAGTATCAGACCAGTGAAAATTTTTATGGTTTCTCAACCATTCCTTAACTTCAAACTCCCATATCTCACGAACGGATTGACGAACTCGAGAAATTCCTGTTGCATGTGAAAGTAGAAAGTCGCCCGATTACAAAGGTATGTGTATTTTTCTCCTAGGCCTTTGTAGTTATTGGTTTCGAGTATCAGACTTGCGAAAATTTTGATGGTTTCTCAACCATTCCTTATTTTCACGCTTCCATATCTCGCGAACGGAGTGACGAACTCGAGAATTTCCTATTGCATCTGATAGCAGAAACTCGCCCGATTACAACGGTGTGTGTACTTTTCCCCTAGGCCATTCCAGTTGTTGGTTTCGAGTATCAGACCAGTGAAAATTTTTATGGTTTCTCAACCATTCCTTAACTTCAAACTCCCATATCTCACGAACGGATTGACGAACTCGAGAAATTCCTGTTGCATGTGGAAGTAGAAACTCGCCCGATTACAACGGTATGTGTATTTTTCCCCTAGGCCTTTGTAGTTATTGGTTTCGAGTATCACACTTGCGAAAATTTTGATGGTTTCTCAACCATTCCTTAACTTCAAACTCCCATATCTCGCGAACGGATTGACGAACTCGAGAATTTCCTATTGCATCTGAAAGTAGAAACCCGCCAGATTACAATGTTGTGTGTACTTTTCCCCTTGGCCATTCCAGTTATTCGTTTCTAGCATCAGAATTGCGAAAATTTTGATGGTTTCTCAACAATTCCTTAAATTCAAACTCCCATATCTCGCGAACGGATTGACAAACTCGAGAAATTCCTGTTGCATCTGAAAGCAGAAACTCTCCCGATTACAACGGTATGTGCATTTTTGCCCTAGGCCATAGTAGTTATTGGTTTCGAGTATCAGACCAGTGAAAATTTTTATGGTTTCTCAACCATTCCTTAACTTCAAACTCCCATATCTCACGAACGGATTGACGAACTCGAGAAATTCCTGTTGCATGTGAAAGTAGAAAGTCGCCCGATTACAAAGGTATGTGTATTTTTCTCCTAGGCCTTTGTAGTTATTGGTTTCGAGTATCAGACTTGCGAAAATTTTGATGGTTTCTCAACCATTCCTTATTTTCACGCTTCCATATCTCGCGAACGGAGTGACGAACTCGAGAATTTCCTATTGCATCTGATAGCAGAAACTCGCCCGATTACAACGGTGTGTGTACTTTTCCCCTAGGCCATTCCAGTTGTTGGTTTCGAGTATCAGACCAGCGAAAATTTTGATGGTTTCTCAAGCATTCCTTAACTTCAAACTTCCATATCAAGCGAACGGATTGACGAACTCGAGAATTTCCTATTGCATCTGAAAGCAGAATCTCGCCCGATTACAACGGTATGTGTATTTTTGCCCAAGGCCATAGTAGTTATTGGATTCGAGTATCAGACTTGCGAAAATTTGGATGATTTCTCAAGCATTCCTTAACTTCAAACTCCCATATCTCGCGAACGCATTGACGAACTCGAGAAATTCCTGTTGCATGTGAAAGAAGAATCTCGCCCGATTACAATGGTATGTGTATTTTTCCCCTAGGCATTTGTAGTTATTGGTTTCGGGTATCAGACTTGCGAAAATTTTGATGGTTTCTCAACCATTCCTTAACTTCAAACCCCCATATCTCGCGAACGGATTGACGAACTCGAGAAATTCCTGTTGCATGTGAAAGTAGAAAGTCGCCCGATTGCAACGGTATGTGTACTTTTCCCCTAGGCCATTGTAGTTATTGGTTTCGCGTATCAGACTTGCGAAAATTATGATGGTTTCTCAACCATTCCTTAATTTCAAACTCCCATATCTCGCGAACGGATTGACGAACTCGAGAAATTCCTGTTGCATCTGAAAGTAGAAACTCGCCCGATTGCAATGGTGTGTATACTTTTCCCCTAGGCCATTCCAGTTATTGGTTTCGAGTATCACACTTGCGAAAATTTTGATGGTTTCTCAACCATTCCTTAACTTCAAACTCCCATATCTCGCGAACGAATTGACGAACTCGAGAAATTCCTGTTGCATCTGAAAGCAGAAACTCGCCCGATTACAAAGGTATGTGTATTTTTCCCCTAGGACTTTGTAGTTATTGGTTTCGAGTGTCAGACTTGCGAAAATTTTGATGGTTTCTCAAGCATTCCTTAACATCAAACTCCCATATCTCGCGAACGGATTGACGAACTCGAGAAATTCCTGTTGCACTTGAAAGTAGAAACTTGCCCGATTACAACGGTATGTGTATTTTTGCCCTAGACCATAGTAGTTATTGGTTTCGTGTATCAGACTTGCGAAAATTTTGATGGTTTCTCAAGCATTCCTTAACTTCAAACTCCGATATCTCGCGAACGGATTGACGAGCTCGAGAAATTCCTGTTGCATCTGAAAGTAGAAACTCGCCCCATTAGAATGGTGTGTGTAATTTTCCCCTAGGCCATTCCAGTTATTGGTTTCAAGTATCAGACTTGCGAAAATTTTGATGGTTCCCCAACCATTCCTTAACTTTAAACTCCCATATCTCGCGAACGGATTGACGAGCTCGAGAAATTCCTGTTGCATCTGAAAGTATAAACTCGCCCGATTACAAAGGTATGTGTATTTTTCCTCTAGGGCTTTGTAGTTATTGGTTTCGGGTATCAGACTTGCGAAAATTTTGATGGTTTCTCAAGCATTCCTTAACTTCAAACTCCCATATCTCGCGAACGGAT
The DNA here is from genome assembly GCF_051014685.1 of Ptiloglossa arizonensis. NCBI lineage: Eukaryota > Metazoa > Arthropoda > Insecta > Hymenoptera > Colletidae > Ptiloglossa > Ptiloglossa arizonensis. The sequence goes on along the minus strand of NW_027479993.1, from coordinate 40,064 downwards.
TGACGAACTCGATTATTTCCTGTTTCATCTGAAAGTAGAAAGTCGACCGATTACAATGGTGTGTGTACTCTTTCCCTAGGTCATTCCAGTTATTCGTTTCTAGCATCAGAATTGCGAAATTTTGATGGTTTCTCAACCATTCCTTAACTTCGAACGCCCATATCTCGCGAACGGATTGACGAACTCGAGAAATTCCAGTTGCATCTGAAAGTAGAAACTCGCCCGATTACAAAGGTATTTGTATTTTTGCCCTAGGCCACAGTAGTTATTGGTTTCGAGTATCAGACTTGCGAAAATTTTGATGGTTTCTCAACCATTCCTTAACTTCAAACTCCGATACCTCGCGAACGGATTGGCGAACTCGAGAAATTCCTGCTGCACTTGAAGGTAGAAATTGCCCAGATTACAATGGTGTGTGTACTTTTCCCCTAGGCCGTTCCAGTTATTGGTTTCGAGTATCAGACTTGCGAAATTTTTGTGGTTTCTCAACCATTCCTTAATTTCAAACTCCCATATCTCGCGAACGAATTGACGAACTCGAGAAATTCCTGTTGCATCTGAAAGCAGAAACTCGCCCCATTACAATGGTGTGTGTACTTTTCCCCTAGGCCATCCCAGTTATTGGTTTCGAGTATCAGTTTTGCAAAAATTTTGATGGTTTCTCAACCGTTCCTTAATTTCAAACTCCCATATCTCGCGAACGGATTGACGAACTCGAGGAATTCCTGCTGCATCAGAAAGTAGAAACTCGCCCAATTACAATGGTGTGTGTACTCTTCCCCTAGGCCATTCCAGTTATTGGTTTCGAGTATCAGTTTTGCGAAAATTTTGATGGTTTCTCAACCGTTCCTTAATTTCAAAATCCCATATCTCGCGAACGATTGACGAGCTCGAGAAATTCCTGTTGCACTTGAAAGTAGATTCTGGCCCGATTACAATGGTGTGTGTACTTTTCCCCTAGGCCGTTCCAGTTATTGGTTTCGAGTATCAGACTTGCGAAATTTTTGTTGTTTCTCAACCATTCCTTAATTTCAAACTCCCATATCTCGCGAACGAATTGACGAACTCGAGAAATTCCTGTCGCATCTGAAAGCAGAAACTCGCCCCATTACAATGGTGTGTGTACTTTTCCCCTAGGCCAACCCAGTTATTGGTTTCGAGTATCAGTTTTGCAAAAATTTTGATGGTTTCTCAACCGTTCCTTAATTTCAAACTCCCATATCTCGCGAACGGATTGACGAGCACGAGAAATTCCTCTTGCATCTGAAAGTATAAACTCGCCCGATTACAAAGGTATGTGTATTTTTCCCCTAGGGCTTTGTAGTTATTGGTTTCGAGTGTCAGACTTGCGAAAATTTCGATGGTTTCTCAAGCATTTCTTAACTTCAAACTCCCATATCTCGCGAACGGAATGACGAACTCGAGAATTTCCTATTGCATCTGAAAGTAGAAACTTGCCCGATTACAATGGTGTTTGTACTTTTCCCCTAGGCCATTCCAGTTATTGGTTTCGAGTATCACACTTGCGAAAAGTTTGATGGTGTCTCAACCATTCCTTAACTTCAAACTCCCATATCTCGCGAACGGATTGACGAACTCGAGGAATTCCTGTTGCATCAGAAAGTAGAAACTCGCCCCATTACAATGGTGTGTGTACTTTTCCCCTAGGCCATTCCAGTTATTGGTTTCGAGTATCACACTTGCGAAAATTTTGATGGTTTCTCAACCATTCCTTACTTTCAAACTCCCATATCTCGCGAACGAATTGACGAACTCGAGAAATTCCTGTTGCATCTGATAGTAGAAACTAGCCCGATTACAACGGTGTGTGTACTTTTTCCCTAGGCCATTCCAGTTGTTGGTTTCGAGTATCAGACCAGCGAAAATTTTGATGGTTTCTCAACCATTCCTTAACTTCAAACTCCCATATCTCGCGAACGGATTGACGAACTCGAGAAACTCCTGTTGCATCTGAAAGCAGAAACTCGCCCGATTACAACGGTATGTGCATTTTTGACCTAGGCCATAGTAGTTATTGGTTTCGAGTATCAGACTTGCTAAAATTTTGATGGTTTCTCAATCATTCCATAACTTCAAACTCACACTTCTCGCGAACGGATTGACGAACTCGAGAAATTCCTGTTGCATCTGAAAGTAGAAACTCGCCCGATTACAATGGTATGTGTACTTTTCCCCTAGGCCATTCCAGTTATTGGTTTCGAGTATCAGACTTGCGATAATTTTGATGGTTTCTCAACCATTCCTTAACTTCAAACTCCCATATCTCGCGAACGGATTGACGAACTCGAGAAATTCCTGTTGCATCTGAAAGTAGAAACTAGCCCGATTACAACGGTGTGTGTACTTTTTCCCTAGGCCATTCCAGTTGTTGGTTTCGAGTATCAGAACAGCGAAAATTTTGATGGTTTCTCAACCATTCCTTAACTTCAAACTCCCATATCTCGCGAACGGATTGACGAACTCGAGAAACTCCTGCTGCATCTGAAAGCAGAAACTCGCCCGATTACAACGGTATGTGCATTTTTGACCTAGGCCATAGTAGTTATTGGTTTCGAGTATCAGACTTGCGAAAATTTTGATGGTTTCTCAACCACTCCTTAACTTCAAACTCCCATATATCGCGAACGGAATGACGAACTCGAGAAATTCCTATTGCATCTGAAAGTAGAAACCCGCCAGATTACAATGGTGTGTGTATTTTTGCCCTAGGCCATAATAGTTATTGGATTCGAGTATCAGAATTGCGAAAATTTTGATGATTTCTCAGCCATTCCTTAACTTCAAATTCCCATATCCCGCGACCTGATTGACGAACTCGAGAAATTCCTATTGTATCTGAAAGTAGAAACCCGCCCGATTACAATGGTGTGTGTACTTTTCCCCTCGGCCATTCCAGTTATTGGTTTCGAGGATTAGACCAGCGAAAATTTTGATGGTTTCTCAACCATTCCTTAACTTCAGACTCCCATTTCTCGCGAACGGATTGACGAACTCGAGAAATTCCTGTTGCATGTGGAAGTAGAAACTCGCCCGATTACAATGCTGTGTGTACTTTTCCCCTAGGCCATTCCAGTTATTGGTTTCGAGTATCAGACTTGCGAAAATTTTGATGGTTTCTCAATCATTCCTTAACTTCAAACTTCCATATCTCGCGAACGGATTGACGAACTCGAGAATTTCCTATTGCATCTGAAAGCAGAAACTCGCCCGATTACAACGGTATGTGTATTTTTGCCCTAGGCCATAATAGTTATTGGATTCGAGTATCAGACTTGCGAAAATTTTGATGATTTCTCTGCCATTCCTTAACTTCAAATTCCCATATCCCGCGAACGGATTGACGAACTCGAGAAATTCCTATTGTATCTGAAAGTAGAAACCCGCCCGATTACAATGGTGTGTGTACTTTTCCCCTAGGCCGATCCAGTTATTGGTTTCGAGTATTAAACCAGCGAAAATTTTGATGGTTTCTCAACCATTCCTTAACTTCAGACTCCCATTTCTCGCGGACGGATTGACGAACTCGAGAAATTCCTGTTGCATGTGGAAGTAGAAACTCGCCCGATTACAATGGTGTGTGTACTTTTCCCCTAGGCCATTCCAGTTATTGGTTTCGAGTATCAGACTTGCGAAAATTTTGATTCTCAAATCATTTCTTAACTTCAAACTTCCATATCTCGCGAACGGATTGACGAACTCGAGAACGTCCTATTGCATCTGAAAGCAGAAACTCGCCCGATCACAACGGTATGTGTTTTTTTTGCCCTAGGCCATAATAGTTATCGGATTCGAGTATCAGACGTGCGAAAATTTTGATGATTTCTTAGCCATTCCTTAACTTCAAACTCCCATATTTCGCGAACGCATTGACGAACTCTAGAAATTCCTATTGTATCTGAAAGTAGAAACCCGCCCGATTACAATGGTGTGTGTACTTTTCCCCTAGGCCATTCCAGTTATTGGTTTCGAGTATTAGACCAGCGAAAATTTTGATGGTTTCTCAACCATTCCTTAACTTCAAACTCCCATATCTCGCGAACGGATTGACGAACTCGAGAAATTCCTGTTGCATGTGGAAGTAGAAACTCGCCCGATTACAATGGTGTGTGTACTTTTCCCCTAGGCCATTCCAGTTATTGGTTTCGAGTATCAGACCAGTGAAAATTTTTATGGTTTCTCAACCATTCCTTAACTTCAAACTCCCATATCTCACGAACGGATTGACGAACTCGAGAAATTCCTGTTGCATGTGGAAGTAGAAACTCGCCCGATTACAACGGTATGTGTATTTTTCCCCTAGGCCTTTGTAGTTATTGGTTTCGAGTATCACACTTGCGAAAATTTTGATGGTTTCTCAACCATTCCTTAACTTCAAACTCCCATATCTCGCGAACGGAATGACGAACTCGAGAATTTCCTATTGCATCTGAAAGTAGAAACCCGCCAAATTACAATGTTGTGTGTACTTTTCCCCTTGGCCATTCCAGTTATTCGTTTCTAGCATCAGAATTGCGAAAATTTTGATGGTTTCTCAACAATTCCTTAAATTCAAACTCCCATATCTCGCGAACGGATTGACGAACTCGAGAAATTCCTGTTGCATCTGAAAGCAGAAACTCTCCCGATTACAACGGTATGTGCATTTTTGCCCTAGGCCATAGTAGTTATTGGTTTCGAGTATCAGACCAGTGAAAATTTTTATGGTTTCTCAACCATTCCTTAACTTCAAACTCCCATATCTCACGAACGGATTGACGAACTCGAGAAATTCCTGTTGCATGTGAAAGTAGAAAGTCGCCCGATTACAAAGGTATGTGTATTTTTCTCCTAGGCCTTTGTAGTTATTGGTTTCGAGTATCAGACTTGCGAAAATTTTGATGGTTTCTCAACCATTCCTTATTTTCACGCTTCCATATCTCGCGAACGGAGTGACGAACTCGAGAATTTCCTATTGCATCTGATAGCAGAAACTCGCCCGATTACAACGGTGTGTTTACTTTTCCCCTAGGCCATTCCAGTTGTTGGTTTCGAGTATCAGACCAGCGAAAATTTTGATGGTTTCTCAAGCATTCCTTAACTTCAAACTTCCATATCAAGCGAACGGATTGACGAACTCGAGAATTTCCTATTGCATCTGAAAGCAGAATCTCGCCCGATTACAACGGTATGTGTATTTTTGCCCAAGGCTATAGTAGTTATTGGATTCGAGTATCAGACTTGCGAAAATTTGGATGATTTCTAAAGCATTCCTTAACTTCAAACTCCCATATCTCGCGAACGCATTGACGAACTCGAGAAATTCCTGTTGCATGTGAAAGAAGAATCTCGCCCGATTACAATGGTATGTGTATTTTTCCCCTAGGCATTTGTAGTTATTGGTTTCGGGTATCAGACTTGCGAAAATTTTGATGGTTTCACAACCATTCCTTAACTTCAAACTCCCATATCTCGCGAACGGATTGACGAACTCGAGAAATTCCTGTTGCATGTGAAAGTAGAAAGTCGCCCGATTGCAACGGTATGTGTACTTTTCCCCTACGCCATTCCAGTTATTGGTTTCGAGTATCAGACTTGCGAAAATTTTGATGGTTTCTCAACCATCCCTTAACTTCAAACTCCCATATCTCGCGAACGGATTGACGAACGCTAGAAATTCCTATAGCATCTGAAAGTAGAAACTCGCCCGATTACAAAGATATGTGTGTTTTCCCCCTAGGCCTTTGTAGTTATTGGTTTCGAGTATCAGACTTGCGAAAATTTTGATGGTTTCTCAACCATTCCTTATTTTCACACTTCCATTTCTCGCGAACGGATTGACGAACACGAGAATTTGCTATTGCATCTGAAAGCAGAAACTCGCCCGATTACAAGGGTATGTGTATCTTTCCCCTAGGCCATTGTAGTTATTGGTTTCGCGTATCAGACTTGCGAAAATTATGATGGTTTCTCAACCATTCCTTAAATTCAAACTCCCATATCTCGCGAACGGATTGACGAACTCGAGAAATTCCTGTTGCATCTGAAAGTAGAAACTCGCCCGATTGCAATGGTGTGTATACTTTTCCCCTAGGCCATTCCAGTTATTGGTTTCGCGTATCAGACCAGCGAAAATTTTGATGGTTTCTCAACCATTCCTTAACTTCAAATTCCCATATCCCGCGAACGGATTGACGAACTCGAGAAATTCCTGTTGCATCTGAAAGTAGAAACTCGCCCGATTACAACGGTATGTGTATTTTCCCCCAGGCCATTGTAGTTATTGGATTCGAGTATCAGACCAGCGAAAATTTTGATGATTTCTCAACCATTCCTTAAATTCAAACTCCCATATCTCGCGAACGCATTGACGAACTCGAGAAATTCCTGTTGCATGTGAAAGTAGAATCTCTCCCGATCAAATGGTATGTGTATTTTTCCCCTAGGCATTTGTAGTTATTGGTTTCGAGTATCAGAATTGCGAAAATTTTGATGGTTTCTCAACCATTCCTTAAATTCAAACTCCAATATCTCGCGAACGGATTGACGAACTCGAGAATTTCCTATTGCATCTGAAAGCAGAAACTCGCCCGATTACAACGGTATTTGTATTTTTCCCCTAGGCCATAGTATTTATTGATTTCGAGTATCAGAGTTGCGAAAATTGTGATGGTTTCTCAACCATTCCTTAACTTCGAACTCCCATATCTCGCGAACGGATTGACGAACTCGAGAAATTCCTGTTGCATCTGAAAGTAGAAACTCGCCCGATTACAAAGATATGTGTGTTTTCCCCCTAGGCATTTGTAGTTATTGGTTTCGAGTATCAGACTTGCGAAAATTTTGATGGTTTCTCAACCATTCCTTAACTTCAAACTCCCATATCTCGCGAACGGATTGACGAACTCGAGAATTTCCTATTGCATCTGAAAGCAGAAACTCGCCCGATTACAACGGTATGTGTACTCTTCCCCTAGGCCATTCCAGTTATTGGTTTCGAGTATCAGTTTTGCGAAAATTTTGATGGTTTCTCAACCGTTCCTTAATTTCAAACTCCCATATCTCGCGAACGATTGACGAGCTCGAGAAATTCCTGTTGCAACTGAAAGCATAAACTCGCCCGATTACAAAGGTATGTTTGCCCTAGGCCATTGTAGTTATTGGTTTCGAGTATCACACTTGCGAAAATGGTGATGTTCTCTCAACCATTCCTTAACTTCAGACTCCCATATCTCGCGAACGGAATGACGAACTCGAGGAATTGCTGTTGCATCTGAAAGTAGAAACTTGCCCGATTACAATGGTGTTTGTACTTTTCCCCTAGGCCGTTCCAGTTATTTGTTTCGAGTATCAGACTTGCGAAAATTTTGATGGTTCCTCAACCATTCCTTAACTTCAAACTCCCATATCTCGCGAACGGATTGACGAGCTCGAGAAATTCCTGTTGCATCTGAAAGCAGAAACTCGTCCGATTACAACGGTATGTGTATTTTTCCTCTAGGGCTTTGTAGTTATTGGTTTCGAGTATCAGACTTGCGAAAATGGTGATGGTCTCTCAACCATTCCTTAACTTCGGACTCCCATATCTCGCGAACGGAATGACGAACTCGAGGAATTCCTGTTGCATCTGAAAGTAGAAACTCGCCCCATTACAATGGTGTGTGTACTTTTGCCCTAGGCCACTCCAGTTATTGGTTTCGAGTATCAGTTTTGCGAAAATTTTGATGGTTTCTCAAGCATTCCTTAACTTCAAACTCCCATATCTCGCGAACGGATTGACGAACTCGAGAAATTCGTGTTGCATCTGAAAGTAGAGACTCGCCCGATTACAAAGGTATGTGTATTTTTCCCCTAGGCCATAGTAGTTATTGGTTTCGAGTATCAGACTTCCGAAAATTGTGATGGTCTCACAACCATTCCTTAACTTCAAACTCCCATATATCGCGAACGGATTGACGAACTCGAGGATTTCCTGTTGCATAAGAAAGTAGAAACTCGCCCAATTACAATTGTGTGTGTACTTTTCCACTAGGCCATTCCAGTTATTGGTTTCGAGTATCAGACTTGCGAAAATTTTTGTGGTTTCTCAACCATTCCTTAATTTCTAACTCCCATATCTCGCGAACGGATTGACGAGCTCGAGAAATTCCTGTTGCATCTGAAAGTATAAACTCGCCCGATTACAAAGGTATGTGTATTTTTCCCCTAGGACTTTGTAGTTATTGGTTTCGAGTGTCAGTCTTGCGAAAATTTTGATGGTTTCTCAAGCATTCCTTAACATCAAACTCCCATATCTCGCGAACGGATTGACGAACTCGAGAAATTCCTGTTGCACTTGAAAGTAGAAACTTGCCCGATTACAACGGTATGTGTATTTTTGCCCTAGGCCATAGTAGTTATTGGTTTCGTGTATCAGACTTGCGAAAATTTTGATGGTTTCTCAACCATTCCTTAACTTCAAACTCCGAGATCTCGCGAACGGATTGACGAGCTCGAGAAATTCCTGTTGCATCTGAAAGTAGAAACTCGCCCCATTAGAATGGTGTGTGTAATTTTCCCCTAGGGCATTCCAGTTATTGGTTTCAAGTATCAGACTTGCGAAAATTTTGATGGTTTCTCAACCATTCCTTAACTTTAAACTCCCATATCTCGCGAACGGATTGACGAGCTCGAGAAATTCCTGTTGCATCTGAAAGTATAAACTCGCCCGATTACAAAGGTATGTGTATTTTTCCTCTAGGGCTTTGTAGTTATTGGTTTCGAGTATCAGACTTGCGATAATTTTGATGGTTTCTCAAGCATTCCTTAACTTCAAACTCCCATATCTCGCGAACGGATTGACGAACTCGATTATTTCCTGTTTCATCTGAAAGTAGAAAGTCGACCGATTACAATGGTGTGTGTACTCTTTCCCTAGGTCATTCCAGTTATTCGTTTCTAGCATCAGAATTGCGAAAATTTTGATGGTTTCTCAACCATTCCTTAACTTCGAACGCCCATATCTCGCGAACGGATTGACGAACTCGAGAAATTCCAGTTGCATCTGAAAGTAGATACTCGCCCGATTACAAAGGTATGTTTATTTTTCCCCTAGGCCATAGTAGTTATTGGTTTCGAGTATCAGACTTCCGAAAATTGTGATGGTCTCACAACCATTCCTTAACTTCAAACTCCCATATCTCGCGAACGAATCGACGAACTCGAGAAATTCCTGTTGCATCTGAAAGCAGAAACTCGCCCGATTACAAAGGTATGTGTATTTTTCCTCTAGGGCTTTGTAGTTATTGGTTTCGAGTATCACACCTGGGAAAATTTTGATGGTTTCTCAAGCATTCCTTAACTTCAAACTCCCATATCTCGCGAACGGATTGACGAACTCGAGGAATTCCTGTTGCATCTGAAAGTAGAAAGTCGCCCCATTACAATGGTGTGTGTACTTTTGCCCTAGGCCATTCCAGTTATTGGTTTCGAGTATCAGTTTTGCGAAAATTTTGATGGTTTCTCAAGCATTCCTTAACTTCAAACTCCCATATCTCGCGAACGGATTGACGAACTCGAGAAATTCCTGTTGCATCTGAAAGTAGAGACTCGCCCGATTACAAAGGTATGTGTATTTTTCCCCTAGGCCATAGTAGTTATTGGTTTCGAGTATCAGACTTCCGAAAATTGTGATGGTCTCACAACCATTCCTTAACTTCAAACTCCCATATCTCGCGAACGGATTGTCGAACTCGAGGAATTCCTGCTGCATCAGAAAGTAGAAACTTGCACAATTACAATGGTGTGTGTACTTTTCCACTAGGCCATTCCAGTTATTGGTTTCGAGTATCACACTTGCGAAAATTTTGATGGTTTCTCAACCATTCCTTAACTTCAAACTCCCATATCTCGCTAACGGATTGACGAACTCGAGGAATTCCTGTTGCATCAGAAAGTAAAAACTCGCCCCATTACAACGGAGTGTGTACTTTTCCCCTAGGCCATTCCAGTTATTGGTTTCGAGTATCACACTTGCAAAAATTTTGATGGTTTCTCAACCATTCCTTAACTTCAAACTCCCATATATCGCGAACGGATTGACGAACTCGAGGATTTCCTGTTGCATAAGAAAGTAGAAACTCGCCCAATTACAATTGTATGTGTACTTTTCCACTAGGCCATTCCAGTTATTGGTTTCGAGTATCAGACTTGCGAAAATTTTTGTGGTTTCTCAACCATTCCTTAATTTCAAACTCCCATATCTCGCGAACGGATTGACGAGCTCGAGAAATTCCTGTTGCATCTGAAAGTATAAACTCGCCCGATTACAAAGGTATGTGTATTTTTCCCCTAGGACTTTGTAGTTATTGGTTTCGAGTATCAGACTTCCGAAAATTGTGATGGTCTCACAACCATTCCTTAACTTCAAACTCCCATATCTCGCGAACGGATTGTCGAACTCGAGGAATTCCTGCTGCATCAGAAAGTAGAAACTTGCACAATTACAATGGTGTGTGTACTTTTCCACTAGGCCATTCCAGTTATTGGTTTCGAGTATCACACTTGCGAAAATTTTGATGGTTTCTCAACCATTCCTTAACTTCAAACTCCCATATCTCGCTAACGGATTGACGAACTCGAGGAATTCCTGTTGCATCAGAAAGTAAAAACTCGCCCCATTACAACGGAGTGTGTACTTTTCCCCTAGGCCATTCCAGTTATTGGTTTCGAGTATCACACTTGCAAAAATTTTGATGGTTTCTCAACCATTCCTTAACTTCAAACTCCCATATATCGCGAACGGATTGACGAACTCGAGGATTTCCTGTTGCATAAGAAAGTAGAAACTCGCCCAATTACAATTGTATGTGTACTTTTCCACTAGGCCATTCCAGTTATTGGTTTCGAGTATCAGACTTGCGAAAATTTTTGTGGTTTCTCAACCATTCCTTAATTTCAAACTCCCATATCTCGCGAACGGATTGACGAGCTCGAGAAATTCCTGTTGCATCTGAAAGTATAAACTCGCCCGATTACAAAGGTATGTGTATTTTTCCCCTAGGACTTTGTAGTTATTGGTTTCGAGTGTCAGACTTGCGAAAATTTTGACGGTTTCTCAAGCATTCCTTAACATCAAACTCCCATATCTCTCGAACGGATTGACGAACTCGAGAAATTCCTGTTGCACTTGAAAGTAGAAACTTGCCCGATTACAACGGTATGTGTATTTTTGCTCTAGGCCATAGTAGTTATTGGTTTCGTGTATCAGACTTGCGAAAATTTTGATGGTTTCTCAACCATTCCTTAACTTCAAACTCCGATATCTCGCGAATGGATTGACGAACTCGAGAAATTCCTGTTGCATCTGATAGTAGAAACTAGCCCGATTACAACGGTGTGTGTACTTTTTCCCTAGGCCATTCCAGTTGTTGGTTTCGAGTATCAGACCAGCGAAAATTTTGATGGTTTCTCAACCATTCCTTAACTTCAAACTCCCATATCTCGCGAACGGATTGACGAACTCGAGAAACTCCTGTTGCATCTGAAAGCAGAAACTCGCCCGATTACAACGGTATGTGCATTTTTGACCTAGGCCATAGTAGTTATTGGTTTCGAGTATCAGACTTGCGAAAATTTTGATGGTTTCTCAATCATTCCATAACTTCAAACTCACACTTCTCGCGAACGGATTGACGAACTCGAGAAATTCCTGTTGCATCTGAAAGTAGAAACTCGCCCGATTACAAAGATATGTGTGTTTTCCCCCTAGGCATTTGTAGTTATTGGTTTCGAGTATCAGACTTGCGAAAATTTTGATGGTTTCTCAACAATTCCTTAGCTTCAAACTCCCATATCTCGCGAACGGATTGACGATCTCGAGAAATTCCTGTTGCATCTGAATGTAGAAACTCGCCCGATTACAATGGTGTGTGTACTTTTGCCCTAGGCCATTCCAGTTATTGGTTTCGAGTATCAGTTTTGCGAAAATTTTGATGGTTTCTCAAGCATTCCTTAACTTCAAACTCCCATATCTCGCGAACGGATTGACGAACTCGAGAAATTCCAGTTGCATCTGAAAGTAGATACTCGCCCGATTACAAAGGTATGTGTATTTTTCCCCTAGGCCATAGTAGTTATTGGTTTCGAGTATCAGACTTCCGAAAATTGTGATGGTCTCACAACCATTCCTTAACTTCAAACTCCCATATCTCGCGAACGGATTGACGAACTCGAGGAATTCCTGCTGCATCAGAAAGTAGAAACTCGCCCCATTAGAATGGTGTGTGTAATTTTCCACTAGGCCATTCCAGTTATTGGTTTCGAGTATCACACTTGGGAAAATTTTGATGGTTTCTCAAACATTCCTTAACTTCAAACTCCCATATCTCGCGAACGGATTGACGAACTCGAGGAATTCCTGTTGCATCTGAAAGTAGAAACTCGCCCCATTACAATGGTGTGTGTACTTTTGCCCTAGGCCATTCCAGTTATTGGTTTCGAGTATCAGTTTTGCGAAAATTTTGATGGTTTCTCAAGCATTCCTTAACTTCAAACTCCCATATCTCGCGAACGGATTGACGAACTCGAGAAATTCCAGTTGCATCTGAAAGTAGATACTCGCCCGATTACAAAGGTATGTGTATTTTTCCCCTAGGCCATAGTAGTTATTGGTTTCGAGTATCAGACTTCCGAAAATTGTGATGGTCTCACAACCATTCCTTAACTTCAAACTCCCATATCTCGCGAACGGATTGACGAACTCGAGGAATTCCTGCTGCATCAGAAAGTAGAAACTCGCCCCATTAGAATGGTGTGTGTACTTTTCCACTAGGCCATTCCAGTTATTGGTTTCGAGTATCACACTTGCGAAAATTGTGATGGTTTCTCAACCATTCCTTAACTTCAAACTCCGATATCTCGCGAACGGATTGACGAACTCGAGAAATTCCTGTTGCATCTGATAGTAGAAACTAGCCCGATTACAACGGTGTGTGTACTTTTTCCCTAGGCCATTCCAGTTGTTGGTTTCGAGTATCAGACCAGCGAAAATTTTGATGGTTTGTCAACCATTCCTTAACTTCAAACTCCCATATCTCGCGAACGGATTGACGAACTCGAGAAACTCCTGTTGCATCTGAAAGCAGAAACTCGCCCGATTACAACGGTATGTGCATTTTTGACCTAGGCCATAGTAGTTATTGGTTTCGAGTATCAGACTTGCGAAAATTTTGATGGTTTCTCAATCATTCCATAACTTCAAACTCACACTTCTCGCGAACGGATTGACGAACTCGAGAAATTCCTGTTGCATCTGAAAGTAGAAACTCGCCCGATTACAAAGATATGTGTGTTTTCCCCCTAGGCATTTGTAGTTATTGGTTTCGAGTATCAGACTTGCGAAAATTTTGATGGTTTCTCAACCATTCCTTAACTTCAAACTCCCCTATCTCGCGAACGCATTGACGATCTCGAGAAATTCCTGTTGCATCTGAATGTAGAAACTCGCCCGATTACAATGGTATGTGTACTTTTCCCCTATGGCATTCCAGTTATTGGGTTCGAGTATCAGAGCAGCGAAAATTTTGATGGTTTCTCAACCATTCCTTAAATTCAAACTCCCATATCCCGCGAACGGATTGACGAACTCGAGAAATTCCTGTTGCACCTGAAAGAAGAAACTCGCCCGATTACAACGGTATGTGTATCTTTCCCCTAGGCCATTGTAGTTATTGGTTTCGCGTATCAGACTTGCGAAAATTATGATGGTATCTCAACCATTCCTTAATTTCAAACTCCCATATCTTGCGAACGGAATGACGAACTCGAGGAATTCCTGTTGCATCTGAAAGTAGAAACTTGCCCGATTACAATGGTGTTTGTACTTTTCCCCTAGGCCGTTCCAGTTATTTGTTTCGAGTATCAGACTTGCGAAAATTTTTGTGGTTTCTCAACCATTCCTTAAATTCAAATTCCCATATCTCGCGAACGCATTGACGAACTCGAGAAATTCCTGTTGCATGTGAAAGTAGAATCTCGCCCGATCAAATGGTATGTGTATTTTTCCCTTAGGCATTTGTAGTTATTGGTTTCGAGTATCAGACTTGCGAAAATTTTGATGGTTTCTCAACCATTCCTTAACTTCAAACTCCCATATCTCGCGAACGGATTGACGAACTCGAGAATTTCCTATTGCATCTGAAAGTAGATACTCGCCCGATTACAAAGGTATGTGTATTTTTCCCCTAGGCCATAGTAGTTATTGGTTTCGAGTATCAGACTTCCGAAAATTGTGATGGTCTCACAACCATTCCTTAACTTCAAACTCCCATATCTCGCGAACGGATTGACGAACTCGAGGAATTCCTGCTGCATCAGAAAGTAGAAACTCGCCCCATTAGAATGGTGTGTGTAATTTTCCACTAGGCCATTCCAGTTATTGGTTTCGAGTATCACACTTGGGAAAATTTTGATGGTTTCTCAACCATTCCTTAACTTCAAACTCCCATATCTCGCGAACGGATTGTCGAACTCGAGGAATTCCTGCTGCATCAGAAAGTAGAAACTTGCACAATTACAATGGTGTGTGTACTTTTCCACTAGGCCATTCCAGTTATTGGTTTCGAGTATCACACTTGCGAAAATTGTGATGGTTTCTCAACCATTCCTTAACTTCAAACTCCGATATCTCGCGAACGGATTGACGAACTCGAGAAATTCCTGTTGCATCTGATAGTAGAAACTAGCCCGATTACAACGGTGTGTGTACTTTTTCCCTAGGCCATTCCAGTTGTTGGTTTCGAGTATCAGACCAGCGAAAATTTTGATGGTTTGTCAACCATTCCTTAACTTCAAACTCCCATATCTCGCGAACGGATTGACGAACTCGAGAAACTCCTGTTGCATCTGAAAGCAGAAACTCGCCCGATTACAACGGTATGTGCATTTTTGACCTAGGCCATAGTAGTTATTGGTTTCGAGTATCAGACTTGCGAAAATTTTGATGGTTTCTCAATCATTCCATAACTTCAAACTCACACTTCTCGCGAACGGATTGACGAACTCGAGAAATTCCTGTTGCATCTGAAAGTAGAAACTCGCCCGATTACAAAGATATGTGTGTTTTCCCCCTAGGCATTTGTAGTTATTGGTTTCGAGTATCAGACTTGCGAAAATTTTGATGGTTTCTCAACCATTCCTTAACTTCAAACTCCCCTATCTCGCGAACGCATTGACGATCTCGAGAAATTCCTGTTGCATCTGAATGTAGAAACTCGCCCGATTACAATGGTATGTGTACTTTTCCCCTATGGCATTCCAGTTATTGGGTTCGAGTATCAGAGCAGCGAAAATTTTGATGGTTTCTCAACCATTCCTTAAATTCAAACTCCCATATCCCGCGAACGGATTGACGAACTCGAGAAATTCCTGTTGCACCTGAAAGAAGAAACTCGCCCGATTACAACGGTATGTGTATCTTTCCCCTAGGCCATTGTAGTTATTGGTTTCGCGTATCAGACTTGCGAAAATTATGATGGTATCTCAACCATTCCTTAATTTCAAACTCCCATATCTTGCGAACGGAATGACGAACTCGAGGAATTCCTGTTGCATCTGAAAGTAGAAACTTGCCCGATTACAATGGTGTTTGTACTTTTCCCCTAGGCCGTTCCAGTTATTTGTTTCGAGTATCAGACTTGCGAAAATTTTTGTGGTTTCTCAACCATTCCTTAAATTCAAATTCCCATATCTCGCGAACGCATTGACGAACTCGAGAAATTCCTGTTGCATGTGAAAGTAGAATCTCGCCCGATCAAATGGTATGTGTATTTTTCCCTTAGGCATTTGTAGTTATTGGTTTCGAGTATCAGACTTGCGAAAATTTTGATGGTTTCTCAACCATTCCTTAACTTCAAACTCCCATATCTCGCGAACGGATTGACGAACTCGAGAATTTCCTATTGCATCTGAAAGCAGAAACTCGCCCGATTACAACGGTATGTGTACTCTTCCCCTAGGCCATTCCAGTTATTGGTTTCGAGTATCAGTTTTGCGAAAATTTTGATGGTTTCTCAACCGTTCCTTAATTTCAAACTCCCATATCTCGCGAACGATTGACGAGCTCGAGAAATTCCTGTTGCAACTGAAAGCATAAACTCGCCCGATTACAAAGGTATGTTTGCCCTAGGCCATTGTAGTTATTGGTTTCGAGTATCAGACTTGCGAAAATGGTGATGTTCTCTCAACCATTCCTTAACTTCAGACTCCCATATCTCGCGAACGGAATGACGAACTCGAGGAATTGCTGTTGCATCTGAAAGTAGAAACTTGCCCGATTACAATGGTGTTTGTACTTTTCCCCTAGGCCGTTCCAGTTATTTGTTTCGTGTATCAGACTTGCGAAAATTTTGATGGTTCCTCAACCATTCCTTAACTTCAAACTCCCATATCTCGCGAACGGATTGACGAGCTCGAGAAATTCCTGTTGCATCTGAAAGTATAAACTCGCCCGATTACAAAGGTATGTGTATTTTTCCTCTAGGGCTTTGTAGTTATTGGTTTCGAGTATCAGACTTGCGAAAATTTTGATGGTTTCTCAAGCATTCCTTAACTTCAAACTCCCATATCTCGCGAACGGATTGACGAACTCGATTATTTCCTGTTGCATCTGAAAGTAGAAAGTCGTCCGATTACAATAGTGTGTGTACTTTTTCCCTAGGTCACTCCAGTTATGCGTTTCTTGCATCAGAATTGCGAAAATTTTGATGGTTTCTCAACCATTCCTTAACTTCAATCTCCCATATCTCGCGAACGGATTGACGAACTCGAGAAATTCCTGTAGCATCTGAAAGTAGAAACTCGCCCGATTACAAAGGTATGTGTATTTTTCCCCTAGGCCATAGTAGTTATTGGTTTCGAGTATCAGACTTCCGAAAATTGTGATGGTCTCACAACCATTCCTTAACTTCAAACTCTCATATCTCGCGAACGGATTGACGAACTCGAGGAATTCCTGCTGCATCAGAAAGTAGAAACTCGCCCAATTACAATGGTGTGTGTACTTTTCCACTAGGCCATTCCAGTTATTGGTTTCGAGTATCACACTTGCGAAAATTTTGATGGTTTCTCAACCATTCCTTAACTTCAAACTCCCATATCTCGCGAACGGATTGACGAACTCGAGGAATTCCTGTTGCATCTGAAAGTAGAAACTCGCCCCATTACAATGGTGTGTGTACTTTTGCCCTAGGCCATTCCAGTTATTGGTTTCGAGTATCAGTTTTGCGAAAATTTTGATGGTTTCTCAAACATTCCTTAACTTCAAACTCCCATATCTCGCGAACGGATTGACGAACTCGAGAAATTCATGTTGCATCTGAAAGTAGAGACTCGCCCGATTACAAAGGTATGTGTATTTTTCCAATAGGCCATAGTAGTTATTGGTTTCGAGTATCAGACTTCCTAAAAATTGTGATGGTCTCACAACCATTCCTTAAGTTCAAACTCCCATATCTCGCGAACGGATTGACGAACTCGAGGAATTCCTGCTGCATCAGAAAGTAGAAACTTGCCCAATTACAACGGTGTGTGTACTTTTCCACTAGGCCATTCCAGTTATTGGTTTCGAGTATCACACTTGCGAAAATTTTGATGGTTTCTCAACCATTCCTTAACTTCAAACTCCCATATCTCGCGAACGGATTGACGAACTCGAGGAATTCCTGTTGCATCAGAAAGTAAAAACGCGCCCCATTACAACGGAGTGTGTACTTTTCCCCTAGGCCATTCCAGTTATTGGTTTCGAGTATCACACTTGCGAATATTTTGATGGTTTCTCAACCATTCCTTAACTTCAAACTCCCATATATCGCGAACGGATTGACGAGCTCGAGAAATTCCTTTTGCATCTGAAAGTAGAAACTCGCCCCATTAGAATGGTGTGTGTAATTTTCCCCTAGGCCATTCCAGTTATTGGTTTCAAGTATCAGACTTGCGAAAATTTTGATGGTTTCTCAACCATTCCTTAACTTTAAACTCCCATATCTCGCGAACGAATCGACGAACTCGAGAAATTCCTGTTGCATCTGAAAGCAGAAACTCGTCCGATTACAACGGTATGTGTATTTTTGCCCTAGACCATAGTAGTTATTGGTTTCGAGTATCAGACTTGCGAAAATGGTGATGGTCTCTCAACCATTCCTTAACTTCGGACTCCCATATCTCGCGAACGGAATGACGAACTCGAGGAATTCCTGTTGCATCTGAAAGTAGAAACTCGCCCCATTACAATGGTGTGTGTACTTTTGCCCTAGGCCATTCCAGTTATTGGTTTCGAGTATCAGTTTTGCGAAAATTTTGATGGTTTCTCAAGCATTCCTTAACTTCAAACTCCCATATCTCGCGAACGGATTGACGAACTCGAGAAATTCGTGTTGCATCTGAAAGTAGAGACTCGCCCGATTACAAAGGTATGTGTATTTTTCCCCTAGGCCATAGTAGTTATTGGTTTCGAGTATCAGACTTCCGAAAATTGTGATGGTCTCACTACCATTCCTTAAATTCAAACTCCCATATATCGCGAACGGATTGACGAACTCGAGGATTTCCTGTTGCATAAGAAAGTAGAAACTCGCCCAATATCAATTGTGTGTGTACTTTTCCACTAGGCCATTCCAGTTATTGGTTTCGAGTATCAGACTTGCGAAAATTTTTGTGGTTTCTCAACCATTCCTTAATTTCAAACTCCCATATCTCGCGAACGGATTGACGAGCTCGAGAAATTCCTGTTGCATCTGAAAGTATAAACTCGCCCGATTACAAAGGTATGTGTATTTTTCCCCTAGGACTTTGTAGTTATTGGTTTCGAGTGTCAGTCTTGCGAAAATTATGATGGTATCTCAACCATTCCTTAATTTCAAACTCCCATATCTTGCGAACGGAATGACGAACTCGAGGAATTCCTGTTGCATCTGAAAGTAGAAACTTGCCCCATTAGAATGGTGTGTGTAATTTTCCACTAGGCCATTCCAGTTATTGGTTTCGAGTATCACACTTGGGAAAATTTTGATGGTTTCTCAACCATTCCTTAACTTCAAACTCCCATATCTCGCGAACGGATTGTCGAACTCGAGGAATTCCTGCTGCATCAGAAAGTAGAAACTTGCACAATTACAATGGTGTGTGTACTTTTCCACTAGGCCATTCCAGTTATTGGTTTCGAGTATCACACTTGCGAAAATTGTGATGGTTTCTCAACCATTCCTTAACTTCAAACTCCGATATCTCGCGAACGGATTGACGAACTCGAGAAATTCCTGTTGCATCTGATAGTAGAAACTAGCCCGATTACAACGGTGTGTGTACTTTTTCCCTAGGCCATTCCAGTTGTTGGTTTCGAGTATCAGACCAGCGAAAATTTTGATGGTTTGTCAACCATTCCTTAACTTCAAACTCCCATATCTCGCGAACGGATTGACGAACTCGAGAAACTCCTGTTGCATCTGAAAGCAGAAACTCGCCCGATTACAACGGTATGTGCATTTTTGACCTAGGCCATAGTAGTTATTGGTTTCGAGTATCAGACTTGCGAAAATTTTGATGGTTTCTCAATCATTCCATAACTTCAAACTCACACTTCTCGCGAACGGATTGACGAACTCGAGAAATTCCTGTTGCATCTGAAAGTAGAAACTCGCCCGATTACAAAGATATGTGTGTTTTCCCCCTAGGCATTTGTAGTTATTGGTTTCGAGTATCAGACTTGCGAAAATTTTGATGGTTTCTCAACCATTCCTTAACTTCAAACTCCCCTATCTCGCGAACGCATTGACGATCTCGAGAAATTCCTGTTGCATCTGAATGTAGAAACTCGCCCGATTACAATGGTATGTGTACTTTTCCCCTATGGCATTCCAGTTATTGGGTTCGAGTATCAGAGCAGCGAAAATTTTGATGGTTTCTCAACCATTCCTTAAATTCAAACTCCCATATCCCGCGAACGGATTGACGAACTCGAGAAATTCCTGTTGCACCTGAAAGAAGAAACTCGCCCGATTACAACGGTATGTGTATCTTTCCCCTAGGCCATTGTAGTTATTGGTTTCGCGTATCAGACTTGCGAAAATTATGATGGTATCTCAACCATTCCTTAATTTCAAACTCCCATATCTTGCGAACGGAATGACGAACTCGAGGAATTCCTGTTGCATCTGAAAGTAGAAACTTGCCCGATTACAATGGTGTTTGTACTTTTCCCCTAGGCCGTTCCAGTTATTTGTTTCGAGTATCAGACTTGCGAAAATTTTTGTGGTTTCTCAACCATTCCTTAAATTCAAATTCCCATATCTCGCGAACGCATTGACGAACTCGAGAAATTCCTGTTGCATGTGAAAGTAGAATCTCGCCCGATCAAATGGTATGTGTATTTTTCCCTTAGGCATTTGTAGTTATTGGTTTCGAGTATCAGACTTGCGAAAATTTTGATGGTTTCTCAACCATTCCTTAACTTCAAACTCCCATATCTCGCGAACGGATTGACGAACTCGAGAATTTCCTATTGCATCTGAAAGCAGAAACTCGCCCGATTACAACGGTATGTGTACTCTTCCCCTAGGCCATTCCAGTTATTGGTTTCGAGTATCAGTTTTGCGAAAATTTTGATGGTTTCTCAACCGTTCCTTAATTTCAAACTCCCATATCTCGCGAACGATTGACGAGCTCGAGAAATTCCTGTTGCAACTGAAAGCATAAACTCGCCCGATTACAAAGGTATGTTTGCCCTAGGCCATTGTAGTTATTGGTTTCGAGTATCAGACTTGCGAAAATGGTGATGTTCTCTCAACCATTCCTTAACTTCAGACTCCCATATCTCGCGAACGGAATGACGAACTCGAGGAATTGCTGTTGCATCTGAAAGTAGAAACTTGCCCGATTACAATGGTGTTTGTACTTTTCCCCTAGGCCGTTCCAGTTATTTGTTTCGTGTATCAGACTTGCGAAAATTTTGATGGTTCCTCAACCATTCCTTAACTTCAAACTCCCATATCTCGCGAACGGATTGACGAGCTCGAGAAATTCCTGTTGCATCTGAAAGTATAAACTCGCCCGATTACAAAGGTATGTGTATTTTTCCTCTAGGGCTTTGTAGTTATTGGTTTCGAGTATCAGACTTGCGAAAATTTTGATGGTTTCTCAAGCATTCCTTAACTTCAAACTCCCATATCTCGCGAACGGATTGACGAACTCGATTATTTCCTGTTGCATCTGAAAGTAGAAAGTCGTCCGATTACAATAGTGTGTGTACTTTTTCCCTAGGTCACTCCAGTTATGCGTTTCTTGCATCAGAATTGCGAAAATTTTGATGGTTTCTCAACCATTCCTTAACTTCAATCTCCCATATCTCGCGAACGGATTGACGAACTCGAGAAATTCCTGTAGCATCTGAAAGTAGAAACTCGCCCGATTACAAAGGTATGTGTATTTTTCCCCTAGGCCATAGTAGTTATTGGTTTCGAGTATCAGACTTCCGAAAATTGTGATGGTCTCACAACCATTCCTTAACTTCAAACTCTCATATCTCGCGAACGGATTGACGAACTCGAGGAATTCCTGCTGCATCAGAAAGTAGAAACTCGCCCAATTACAATGGTGTGTGTACTTTTCCACTAGGCCATTCCAGTTATTGGTTTCGAGTATCACACTTGCGAAAATTTTGATGGTTTCTCAACCATTCCTTAACTTCAAACTCCCATATCTCGCGAACGGATTGACGAACTCGAGGAATTCCTGTTGCATCTGAAAGTAGAAACTCGCCCCATTACAATGGTGTGTGTACTTTTGCCCTAGGCCATTCCAGTTATTGGTTTCGAGTATCAGTTTTGCGAAAATTTTGATGGTTTCTCAAACATTCCTTAACTTCAAACTCCCATATCTCGCGAACGGATTGACGAACTCGAGAAATTCATGTTGCATCTGAAAGTAGAGACTCGCCCGATTACAAAGGTATGTGTATTTTTCCAATAGGCCATAGTAGTTATTGGTTTCGAGTATCAGACTTCCTAAAAATTGTGATGGTCTCACAACCATTCCTTAAGTTCAAACTCCCATATCTCGCGAACGGATTGACGAACTCGAGGAATTCCTGCTGCATCAGAAAGTAGAAACTTGCCCAATTACAACGGTGTGTGTACTTTTCCACTAGGCCATTCCAGTTATTGGTTTCGAGTATCACACTTGCGAAAATTTTGATGGTTTCTCAACCATTCCTTAACTTCAAACTCCCATATCTCGCGAACGGATTGACGAACTCGAGGAATTCCTGTTGCATCAGAAAGTAAAAACGCGCCCCATTACAACGGAGTGTGTACTTTTCCCCTAGGCCATTCCAGTTATTGGTTTCGAGTATCACACTTGCGAATATTTTGATGGTTTCTCAACCATTCCTTAACTTCAAACTCCCATATATCGCGAACGGATTGACGAGCTCGAGAAATTCCTTTTGCATCTGAAAGTAGAAACTCGCCCCATTAGAATGGTGTGTGTAATTTTCCCCTAGGCCATTCCAGTTATTGGTTTCAAGTATCAGACTTGCGAAAATTTTGATGGTTTCTCAACCATTCCTTAACTTTAAACTCCCATATCTCGCGAACGAATCGACGAACTCGAGAAATTCCTGTTGCATCTGAAAGCAGAAACTCGTCCGATTACAACGGTATGTGTATTTTTGCCCTAGACCATAGTAGTTATTGGTTTCGAGTATCAGACTTGCGAAAATGGTGATGGTCTCTCAACCATTCCTTAACTTCGGACTCCCATATCTCGCGAACGGAATGACGAACTCGAGGAATTCCTGTTGCATCTGAAAGTAGAAACTCGCCCCATTACAATGGTGTGTGTACTTTTGCCCTAGGCCATTCCAGTTATTGGTTTCGAGTATCAGTTTTGCGAAAATTTTGATGGTTTCTCAAGCATTCCTTAACTTCAAACTCCCATATCTCGCGAACGGATTGACGAACTCGAGAAATTCGTGTTGCATCTGAAAGTAGAGACTCGCCCGATTACAAAGGTATGTGTATTTTTCCCCTAGGCCATAGTAGTTATTGGTTTCGAGTATCAGACTTCCGAAAATTGTGATGGTCTCACTACCATTCCTTAAATTCAAACTCCCATATATCGCGAACGGATTGACGAACTCGAGGATTTCCTGTTGCATAAGAAAGTAGAAACTCGCCCAATATCAATTGTGTGTGTACTTTTCCACTAGGCCATTCCAGTTATTGGTTTCGAGTATCAGACTTGCGAAAATTTTTGTGGTTTCTCAACCATTCCTTAATTTCAAACTCCCATATCTCGCGAACGGATTGACGAGCTCGAGAAATTCCTGTTGCATCTGAAAGTATAAACTCGCCCGATTACAAAGGTATGTGTATTTTTCCCCTAGGACTTTGTAGTTATTGGTTTCGAGTGTCAGTCTTGCGAAAATTATGATGGTATCTCAACCATTCCTTAATTTCAAACTCCCATATCTTGCGAACGGAATGACGAACTCGAGGAATTCCTGTTGCATCTGAAAGTAGAAACTTGCCCGATTACAATGGTGTTTGTACTTTTCCCCTAGGCCGTTCCAGTTATTTGTTTCGAGTATCAGACTTGCGAAAATTTTTGTGGTTTCTCAACCATTCCTTAAATTCAAATTCCCATATCTCGCGAACGCATTGACGAACTCGAGAAATTCCTGTTGCATGTGAAAGTAGAATCTCGCCCGATCAAATGGTATGTGTATTTTTCCCTTAGGCATTTGTAGTTATTGGTTTCGAGTATCAGACTTGCGAAAATTTTGATGGTTTCTCAACCATTCCTTAACTTCAAACTCCCATATCTCGCGAACGGATTGACGAACTCGAGAATTTCCTATTGCATCTGAAAGCAGAAACTCGCCCGATTACAACGGTATGTGTACTCTTCCCCTAGGCCATTCCAGTTATTGGTTTCGAGTATCAGTTTTGCGAAAATTTTGATGGTTTCTCAACCGTTCCTTAATTTCAAACTCCCATATCTCGCGAACGATTGACGAGCTCGAGAAATTCCTGTTGCAACTGAAAGCATAAACTCGCCCGATTACAAAGGTATGTTTGCCCTAGGCCATTGTAGTTATTGGTTTCGAGTATCAGACTTGCGAAAATGGTGATGTTCTCTCAACCATTCCTTAACTTCAGACTCCCATATCTCGCGAACGGAATGACGAACTCGAGGAATTGCTGTTGCATCTGAAAGTAGAAACTTGCCCGATTACAATGGTGTTTGTACTTTTCCCCTAGGCCGTTCCAGTTATTTGTTTCGTGTATCAGACTTGCGAAAATTTTGATGGTTCCTCAACCATTCCTTAACTTCAAACTCCCATATCTCGCGAACGGATTGACGAGCTCGAGAAATTCCTGTTGCATCTGAAAGTATAAACTCGCCCGATTACAAAGGTATGTGTATTTTTCCTCTAGGGCTTTGTAGTTATTGGTTTCGAGTATCAGACTTGCGAAAATTTTGATGGTTTCTCAAGCATTCCTTAACTTCAAACTCCCATATCTCGCGAACGGATTGACGAACTCGATTATTTCCTGTTGCATCTGAAAGTAGAAAGTCGTCCGATTACAATAGTGTGTGTACTTTTTCCCTAGGTCACTCCAGTTATGCGTTTCTTGCATCAGAATTGCGAAAATTTTGATGGTTTCTCAACCATTCCTTAACTTCAATCTCCCATATCTCGCGAACGGATTGACGAACTCGAGAAATTCCTGTAGCATCTGAAAGTAGAAACTCGCCCGATTACAAAGGTATGTGTATTTTTCCCCTAGGCCATAGTAGTTATTGGTTTCGAGTATCAGACTTCCGAAAATTGTGATGGTCTCACAACCATTCCTTAACTTCAAACTCCCATATCTCGCGAACGGATTGACGAACTCGAGGAATTCCTGCTGCATCAGAAAGTAGAAACTCGCCCAATTACAATGGTGTGTGTACTTTTCCACTAGGCCATTCCAGTTATTGGTTTCGAGTATCACACTTGCGAAAATTTTGATGGTTTCTCAACCATTCCTTAACTTCAAACTCCCATATCTCGCGAACGGATTGACGAACTCGAGGAATTCCTGTTGCATCTGAAAGTAGAAACTCGCCCCATTACAATGGTGTGTGTACTTTTGCCCTAGGCCATTCCAGTTATTGGTTTCGAGTATCAGTTTTGCGAAAATTTTGATGGTTTCTCAAACATTCCTTAACTTCAAACTCCCATATCTCGCGAACGGATTGACGAACTCGAGAAATTCATGTTGCATCTGAAAGTAGAGACTCGCCCGATTACAAAGGTATGTGTATTTTTCCAATAGGCCATAGTAGTTATTGGTTTCGAGTATCAGACTTCCTAAAAATTGTGATGGTCTCACAACCATTCCTTAAGTTCAAACTCCCATATCTCGCGAACGGATTGACGAACTCGAGGAATTCCTGCTGCATCAGAAAGTAGAAACTTGCCCAATTACAACGGTGTGTGTACTTTTCCACTAGGCCATTCCAGTTATTGGTTTCGAGTATCACACTTGCGAAAATTTTGATGGTTTCTCAACCATTCCTTAACTTCAAACTCCCATATCTCGCGAACGGATTGACGAACTCGAGGAATTCCTGTTGCATCAGAAAGTAAAAACGCGCCCCATTACAACGGAGTGTGTACTTTTCCCCTAGGCCATTCCAGTTATTGGTTTCGAGTATCACACTTGCGAATATTTTGATGGTTTCTCAACCATTCCTTAACTTCAAACTCCCATATATCGCGAACGGATTGACGAGCTCGAGAAATTCCTTTTGCATCTGAAAGTAGAAACTCGCCCCATTAGAATGGTGTGTGTAATTTTCCCCTAGGCCATTCCAGTTATTGGTTTCAAGTATCAGACTTGCGAAAGTTTTGATGGTTTCTCAACCATTCCTTAACTTTAAACTCCCATATCTCGCGAACGAATCGACGAACTCGAGAAATTCCTGTTGCATCTGAAAGCAGAAACTCGTCCGATTACAACGGTATGTGTATTTTTGCCCTAGACCATAGTAGTTATTGGTTTCGAGTATCAGACTTGCGAAAATGGTGATGGTCTCTCAACCATTCCTTAACTTCG
Organism: Ptiloglossa arizonensis; assembly: GCF_051014685.1. Lineage (NCBI taxonomy): Eukaryota > Metazoa > Arthropoda > Insecta > Hymenoptera > Colletidae > Ptiloglossa > Ptiloglossa arizonensis. The sequence continues at coordinate 13,929 of NW_027479993.1, read as the reverse complement.
GACTCCCATATCTCGCGAACGGAATGACGAACTCGAGGAATTCCTGTTGCATCTGAAAGTAGAAACTCGCCCCATTACAATGGTGTGTGTACTTTTGCCCTAGGCCATTCCAGTTATTGGTTTCGAGTATCAGTTTTGCGAAAATTTTGATGGTTTCTCAAGCATTCCTTAACTTCAAACTCCCATATCTCGCGAACGGATTGACGAACTCGAGAAATTCGTGTTGCATCTGAAAGTAGAGACTCGCCCGATTACAAAGGTATGTGTATTTTTCCCCTAGGCCATAGTAGTTATTGGTTTCGAGTATCAGACTTCCGAAAATTGTGATGGTCTCACTACCATTCCTTAAATTCAAACTCCCATATATCGCGAACGGATTGACGAACTCGAGGATTTCCTGTTGCATAAGAAAGTAGAAACTCGCCCAATATCAATTGTGTGTGTACTTTTCCACTAGGCCATTCCAGTTATTGGTTTCGAGTATCAGACTTGCGAAAATTTTTGTGGTTTCTCAACCATTCCTTAATTTCAAACTCCCATATCTCGCGAACGGATTGACGAGCTCGAGAAATTCCTGTTGCATCTGAAAGTATAAACTCGCCCGATTACAAAGGTATGTGTATTTTTCCCCTAGGACTTTGTAGTTATTGGTTTCGAGTGTCAGTCTTGCGAAAATTTTGATGGTTTCTCAAGCATTCCTTAACATCAAACTCCCATATCTCGCGAACGGATTGACGAACTCGAGAAATTCCTGTTGCACTTGAAAGTAGAAACTTGCCCGATTACAACGGTATGTGTATTTTTGCCCTAGGCCATAGTAGTTATTGGTTTCGTGTATCAGACTTGCGAAAATTTTGATGGTTTCTCAACCATTCCTTAACTTCAAACTCCGAGATCTCGCGAACGGATTGACGAGCTCGAGAAATTCCTGTTGCATCTGAAAGTAGAAACTCGCCCCATTAGAATGGTGTGTGTAATTTTCCCCTAGGCCATTCCAGTTATTGGTTTCAAGTATCAGACTTGCGAAAATTTTGATGGTTTCTCAACCATTCCTTAACTTTAAACTCCCATATCTCGCGAACGGATTGACGAGCTCGAGAAATTCCTGTTGCATCTGAAAGTATAAACTCGCCCGATTACAAAGGTATGTGTATTTTTCCTCTAGGGCTTTGTAGTTATTGGTTTCGAGTATCAGACTTCCGAAAATTGTGATGGTCTCACAACCATTCCTTAACTTCAAACTCCCATATCTCGCGAACGGATTGTCGAACTCGAGGAATTCCTGCTGCATCAGAAAGTAGAGACTTGCACAATTACAATGGTGTGTGCACTTTTCCACTAGGCCATTCCAGTTATTGGTTTCGAGTATCAGTTTTGCGAAAATTTTGATGGTTTCTCAAGCATTCCTTAACTTCAAACTCCCATATCTCGCGAACGGATTGACGAACTCGAGAAATTCCTGTTGCATCTGAAAGTAGAGACTCGCCCGATTACAAAGGAATGTGTATTTTTCCCCTAGGCCATAGTAGTTATTGGTTTCGAGTATCAGACTTCCGAAAATTGTGATGGTCTCACAACCATTCCTTAACTTCAAACTCCCATATCTCGCGAACGGATTGTCGAACTCGAGGAATTCCTGCTGCATCAGAAAGTAGAAACTTGCACAATTACAATGGTGTGTGTACTTTTCCACTAGGCCATTCCAGTTATTGGTTTCGAGTATCACACTTGCGAAAATTTTGATGGTTTCTCAACCATTCCTTAACTTCAAACTCCCATATCTCGCTAACGGATTGACGAACTCGAGGAATTCCTGTTGCATCAGAAAGTAAAAACTCGCCCCATTACAATTGTATGTGTACTTTTCCACTAGGCCATTCCAGTTATTGGTTTCGAGTATCAGACTTGCGAAAATTTTTGTGGTTTCTCAACCATTCCTTAATTTCAAACTCCCATATCTCGCGAACGGATTGACGAGCTCGAGAAATTCCTGTTGCATCTGAAAGTATAAACTCGCCCGATTACAAAGGTATGTGTATTTTTCCCCTAGGACTTTGTAGTTATTGGTTTCGAGTGTCAGACTTGCGAAAATTTTGACGGTTTCTCAAGCATTCCTTAACATCAAACTCCCATATCTCGCGAACGGATTGACGAACTCGAGAAATTCCTGTTGCACTTGAAAGTAGAAACTTGCCCGATTACAACGGTATGTGTATTTTTGCCCTAGGCCATAGTAGTTATTGGTTTCGAGTATCAGACTTGCGAAAATTTTGATGGTTTCTCAATCATTCCATAACTTCAAACTCACACTTCTCGCGAACGGATTGACGAACTCGAGAAATTCCTGTTGCATCTGAAAGTAGAAACTCGCCCGATTACAAAGATATGTGTGTTTTCCCCCTAGGCATTTGTAGTTATTGGTTTCGAGTATCAGACTTGCGAAAATTTTGATGGTTTCTCAACCATTCCTTAACTTCAAACTCCCATATCTCGCGAACGGATTGACGAACTCGAGAAATTCCTGTTGCATCTGAATGTAGAAGCTCGCCCGATTACAATGGTATGTGTACTTTTCCCCTAGGGCATTCCAGTTATTGGGTTCGAGTATCAGAGCAGCGAAAATTTTGATGGTTTCTCAACCATTCCTTAACTTAAAACTCCCATATCCCTCGAACGGATTGACGAACTCGAGAATTTCCTATTGCATCTGAAAGCAGAAACTCGCCCGATTACAACGGTATGTGTATTTTTCCCCTAGGCCATGGTATTTATTGATTTCGAGTTTCAGACTTGCGATAATTGTGATGGTTTCTCAACCATTCCTTAACTTTGAACTCCCATATCTCGCGAACGGATTGACGAACTCGAGAAATTCCTGTTGCATCTGAAAGTAGAAACTCGCCCGATTACAAAGATATGTGTGTTTTCCCCCTAGGCATTTGTAGTTATTGGTTTCGAGTACCAGACTTGCGAAAATTTTGATGGTTTCTCAACCATTCCTTAACTTCAAACTCCCATATCTCGCGAACGGATTGACGATCTCGAGAAATTCCTGTTGCATCTGAATGTAGAAACTCGCCCGATTACAATGGTATGTGTACTTTTCCCCTATGGCATTCCAGTTATTGGGTTCGAGTATCAGAGCAGCGAAAATTTTGATGGTTTCTCAACCATTCCTTAAATTCAAACTCCCATATCCCGCGAACGGATTGACGAACTCGAGAAATTCCTGTTGCATCTGAAAGCAGAAACTCGCCCGATTACAACGGTATGTGTATCTTTCCCCTAGGCCATTGTAGTTATTGGTTTCGCGTATCAGACTTGCGAAAATTATGATGGTATCTCAACCATTCCTTAATTTCAAACTCCCATATCTCGCGAACGGAATGACGAACTCGAGGAATTCCTGTTGCATCTGAAAGTAGAAACTTGCCCGATTACAATGGTGTTTGTACTTTTCCCCTAGGCCGTTCCAGTTATTTGTTTCAAGTATCAGACTTGCGAAAATTTTTGTGGTTTCTCAACCATTCCTTAAATTCAAATTCCCATATCTCGCGAACGCATTGACGAACTCGAGAAATTCCTGTTGCATGTGAAAGTAGAATCTCGCCCGATCAAATGGTATGTGTATTTTTCCCTTAGGCATTTGTAGTTATTGGTTTCGAGTATCAGACTTGCGAAAATTTTGATGGTTTCTCAACCATTCCTTAACTTCAAAGTCCCATATCTCGCGAACGGATTGACGAACTCGAGAATTTCCTATTGCATCTGAAAGCAGAAACTCGCCCGATTACAACGGTATGTGTACTCTTCCCCTAGGCCATTCCAGTTATTGGTTTCGAGTATCAGTTTTGCGAAAATTTTGATGGTTTCTCAACCGTTCCTTAATATCAAACTCCCATATCTCGCGAACGATTGACGAGCTCGAGAAATTCCTGTTGCAACTGAAAGCATAAACTCGCCCGATTACAAAGGTATGTTTGCCCTAGGCCATTGTAGTTATTGGTTTCGAGTATCAGACTTGCGAAAATGGTGATGTTCTCTCAACCATTCCTTAACTTCAGACTCCCATATCTCGCGAACGGAATGACGAACTCGAGGAATTGCTGTTGCATCTGAAAGTAGAAACTTGCCCGATTACAATGGTGTTTGTACTTTTCCCCTAGGCCGTTCCAGTTATTTGTTTCGAGTATCAGACTTGCGAAAATTTTGATGGTTCCTCAACCATTCCTTAACTTCAAACTCCCATATCTCGCGAACGGATTGACGAGCTCGAGAAATTCCTGTTGCATCTGAAAGTATAAACTCGCCCGATTACAAAGGTATGTGTATTTTTCCTCTAGGGCTTTGTAGTTATTGGTTTCGAGTATCAGACTTGCGAAAATTTTGATGGTTTCTCAAGCATTCCTTAACTTCAAACTCCCATATCTCGCGAACGGATTGACGAACTCGAGAAACTCCTGTTGCATCTGAAAGCAGAAACTCGCCCGATTACAACGGTATGTGTATTTTTGCCCTAGGCCATAGTAGTTATTGGTTTCGTGTATCAGACTTGCGAAAATTTTGATGGTTTCTCAACCATTCCTTAACTTCAAACTCCCATATATCGCGAACGGATTGACGAACTCGAGGATTTCCTGTTGCATAAGAAAGTAGAAACTCGCCCCATTACAATGGTGTGTGTACTTTTCCCCTAGGCCATTCCAGTTATTGGTTTCGAGTATCACACTTGCGAAAATTTTGATGGTTTCTCAACCATTCCTTAATTTCAAACTCCCATATCTCGCGAACGAATTGACGAACTCGAGAAATTCCTGTTGCATCTGATAGTAGAAACTAGCCCGATTACAACGGCGTGTGTACTTTTTCCCTAGGCCATTCCAGTTGTTGGTTTCGAGTATCAGACCAGCGAAAATTTTGATGGTTTCTCAACCATTCCTTAACTTCAACCTCCCATATCTCGCGAACGGATTGACGAACTCGAGAAACTCCTGTTGCATCTGAAAGCAGAAACTCGCCCGATTACAACGGTATGTGCATTTTTGACCTAGGCCATAGTAGTTATTGGTTTCGAGTATCAGACTTGCGAAAATTTTGATGGTTTCTCAATCATTCCATAACTTCAAACTCACACTTCTCGCGAACGGATTGACGAACTCGAGAAATTCCTGTTGCATCTGAAAGTAGAAACTCGCCCGATTACAATGGTGTGTGTACTTTTTCCCTAGGCCATTCCAGTTGTTGGTTTCGAGTATCAGACCAGCGAAAATTTTGATGGTTTCTCAACCATTCCTTAACTTCAAACTCCCATATCTCGCGAACGGATTGACGAACTCGAGAAACTCCTGCTGCATCTGAAAGCAGAAACTCGCCCGATTACAACGGTATGTGCATTTTTGACCTAGGCCATAGTAGTTATTGGTTTCGAGTATCAGACTTGCGAAAATTTTGATGGTTTCTCAACCATTCCTTAACTTCAAACTCCCATATCTCGCGAACGGATTGACGAACTCGAGAAATTCCTGTTGCATCTGAAAGTAGAAACTAGCCCGATTACAATGGTATTTGTATTTTTGCCCTAGGCCATAGTAGTTATTGGTTTCGAGAATCTGACTTGCGAAAATTTTGATGGTTTCTCAACCACTCCTTAACTTCAAACTCCCATATTTCGCGAACGGAATGACGAACTCGAGAAATTCCTATTGCATCTGAGAGTAGAAACCCGCCAGATTACAATGGTATGTGTACTTTTCCCCTAGGCCATTCCAGTTATTGGTTTCGAGTATCAGACCAGTGAACATTTGGATGGTTTCTCAACCACTCCTTAACTTCAAACTCCCATATTTCGCGAACGGAATGACGAACTCGAGAAATTCCTATTGCATCTGAAAGTAGAAACCCGCCAGATTACAATGGTGTGTGTATTTTTGCCCTAGGCCATAATAGTTATTGGATTCGAGTATCAGACTTGCGAAAATTTTGATGATTTCTCAGCCATTCCTTAACTTCAAATTCCCATATCCCGCGACCTGATTGACGAACTCGAGAAATTCCTATTGTATCTGAAAGTAGAAACCCGCCCGATTACAATGGTGTGTGTACTTTTCCCCTCGGCCATTCCAGTTATTGGTTTCGAGTATTAGACCAGCGAAAATTTTGATGGTTTCTCAACCATTCCTTAACTTCAGACTCCCATTTCTCGCGAACGGATTGACGAACTCTAGAAATTCCTGTTGCATGTGGAAGTAGAAACTCGCCCGATTACAATGCTGTGTGTACTTTTCCCCTAGGCCATTCCAGTTATTGGTTTCGAGTATCAGACTTGCGAAAATTTTGATGGTTTCTCAATCATTCCTTAACTTCAAACTTCCACATCTCGCGAACGGATTGACGAACTCGAGAATTTCCTATTGCATCTGAAAGCAGAAACTCGCCCGATTACAACGGTATGTGTATTTTTGCCCTAGGCCATAATAGTTCCCGGGGAGAGCCGCCTCCCCCCCTGATCCGGGTGGGTGAGACAGACGTCGAGGTGAGGTCTCAGATGAAATATCTGGGACTTCACCTCGACAGCCACTGGCGCTTCGAGGGCCATTTCCGGGCCCTGGCCCCGCGGTTGGAGAGGATAGTTGGCGCTTTGGGCCGTATCCTCCCCAACCTGCGGGGCCCGAGTGACCGGGTTCGCCGCCTCTACGCGGGAATGGTCCACTCGGTGGCCCTATACGGGGCCCCCGTTTGGGCGGGCGACCTGGCCGCCTCCCGGCGCAGCAAGGTATTGCTGCGCCGGGTTCAAAGGCGGCTTGCACTGCGGATCGCCCGGGGGTATCGGACCGTTTCGTATGAGGCGGCGAGCGTCCTGTCAGGGCTACCCCCGGCGGACTTGATCGCGGGCGCGCATGCGGCTTTCTACGAGGGCCGCATGCGCGCCCGCGAGGATGGGGTGGTCCTGGCGGGATGTGAGGTGGAGGCCCTCAGGCGCCAGGCCCGGGAGTCCATGCTGCAGCTTTGGCAGCAGCGGCTGGCCGAGCCGTTGTTCGGCCAGAGGACTGTCCGGGCTATCCGGCCGGTCCTGTTTGAGTGGCTGGGTAGGCGCTTCGGCTCACTCACCTACCGGTTGGTGCAGGTGCTGTCCGGGCACGGATGCTTCGGACAGTACCTGTGCCGGATCGGTGTGGAAGAGGCGGCGCGCTGCTGGCACTGTCCAGCGGACGAGGACACGGCGCAACACACCCTCGAGGTGTGTCCGGCCTGGGGGGTGGAGCGCCGTGTCCTCACGGCCGTGATTGGGGCGGATCTATAGCTGCCGGGCGTGGTACGGGCCATGCTCGGCAGCGAGACGAAGTGGCGGGCCGTGGCCTCCTTCTGCGAGGAGGTAATCTCGCAGAAGGAGGCCGCGAGCCGCATTCGCGAGAGCGGGAGACCGCGAGCGAGGCCTCGTCCGAGGCCGGGGGCGGGTGGGCCTCCGGAAGGGCCGGGGAGGCCACCCTGAGAGCGGCGGGCGGGGGTGCGTAGCCCTTGAGGCTCGTGCCACCGCCCGTCGTCTGAGGGGTGGGAAGAATAAGGGACGGCGACGCTCTCGAGGGCGGAGAGGCCAGAGCCGCCCTCGGGAGCGTACGAGCCGGGGTGCGGCCGCGCCGACGGCACGGTCCCAGGGCCGTGCCTCCGGCGCGGCTATGGGGGCCGTGGGCGGTCGCGAGTGTGGGACTCGCGGCCGCCCTCGGGCGGCCCCCGGGAGTGGGACGTCGGAGCAGTGTGGCCCTGCTCCGACGTCGGGCGCCAGAGCGCCGAGGAGAAAACAGGGAAGGGAGGGTGAAGTACCCCCTCCCTTCCCTGGAACGGGAGGACACGGGCGCGAGAGCCCTGCACGGGGGAGCACCTGATGTTATGATGTCTTCGGTCCCAGGTGCTCCCCCTGCATAGTGCGAGGATGGCCACCGTGGTGGGTTTTAGTGGGTAGGTCCCGCGCCCGATGGGTTTCCTTCCGGGCGCGGGGAATCCCACACTCCCCCCGCCCCTCCCCAGGCGGCGGGGGGGTCTTTCGAAGATTTCCCCCACGTTAAAAAAAAAAAAAAAAAAAAAAAGGCCATAATAGTTATTGGATTCGAGTATCAGACTTGCGAAAATTTTGATGATTTCTCTGCCATTCCTTAACTTCAAATTCCCATATCCCGCGAACGGATTGACGAACTCGAGAAATTCCTATTGTATCTGAAAGTAGAAACCCGCCCGATTACAATGGTGTGTGTACTTTTCCCCTAGGCCATTCCAGTTATTCGTTTCTAGCATCAGAATTGCGAAAATTTTGATGGTTTCTCAACAATTCCTTAAATTCAAACTCCCATATCTCGCGAACGGATTGACGAACTCGAGAAATTCCTGTTGCATCTGAAAGCAGAAACTCTCCCGATTACAACGGTATGTGCATTTTTGCCCTAGGCCATAGTAGTTATTGGTTTCGAGTATCAGACCAGTGAACATTTTTATGGTTTCTCAACCATTCCTTAACTTCAAACTCCCATATCTCACGAACGGATTGACGAACTCGAGAAATTCCTGTTGCATGTGAAAGTAGAAAGTCGCCCGATTACAAAGGTATGTGTATTTTTCTCCTAGGCCTTTGTAGTTATTGGTTTCGAGTATCAGACTTGCGAAAATTTTGATGGTTTCTCAACCATTACTTATTTTCACGCTTCCATATCTCGCGAACGGAGTGACGAACTCGAGAATTTCCTATTGCATCTGATAGCAGAAACTCGCCCGATTACAACGGTGTGTGTACTTTTCCCCTAGGCCATTCCAGATGTTGGTTTCGAGTATCAGGACAGCGAAAATTTTGATGGTTTCTCAAGCATTCCTTAACTTCAAACTTCCATATCAAGCGAACGGATTGACGAACTCGAGAATTTCCTATTGCATCTGAAAGCAGAATCTCGCCCGATTACAACGGTATGTGTATTTTTGCCCAAGGCCATAGTAGTTATTGGATTCGAGTATCAGACTTGCGAAAATTTGGATGATTTCTCAAGCATTCCTTAACTTCAAACTCCCATATCTCGCGAACGCATTGACGAACTCGAGAAATTCCTGTTGCATGTGAAAGAAGAATCTCGCCCGATTACAATGGTATGTGTATTTTTCCCCTAGGCATTTGTAGTTATTGGTTTCGGGTATCAGACTTGCGAAAATTTTGATGGTTTCTCAACCATTCCTTAACTTCAAACTCCCATATCTCGTGAACGGATTGACGAACTCGAGAAATTCCTGTTGCATGTGAAAGTAGAAAGTCGCCCGATTGCAACGGTATGTGTACTTTTCCCCTAGGCCATTCCAGTTATTGGTTTCGAGTATCAGACTTGCGAAAATTTTGATGGTTTCTCAACCATCCCTTATCTTCAAACTCCCATATCTCGCGAACGGATTGATGAACGCTAGAAATTCCTATTGCATCTGAAAGTAGAAACTCGCCCGATTACAAAGATATGTGTGTTTTCCCCCTAGGCCTTTGTAGTTATTGGTTTCGAGTATCAGACTTGCGAAAATTTTGATGGTTTCTCAACCATTCCTTATTTTCACACTTCCATTTCTCGCGAACGGATTGACGAACACGAGAATTTGCTATTGCATCTGAAAGCAGAAACTCGCCCGATTACAAGGGTATGTGTATCTTTCCCCTAGGCCATTGTAGTTATTGGTTTCGCGTATCAGACTTGCGAAAATTATGATGGTTTCTCAACCATTCCTTAATTTCAAACTCCCATATCTCGCGAACGGATTGACGAACTCGAGAAACTCCTGTTGCATCTGAAAGTAGAAACTCGCCCGATTGCAATGGTGTGTATACTTTTCCCCTAGGCCATTCCAGTTATTGGTTTCGCGTATCAGACCAGCGAAAATTTTGATGGTTTCTCAACCATTCCTTAACTTCAAATTCCCATATCCCGCGAACGGATTGACGAACTCGAGAAATTCCTGTTGCATCTGAAAGTAGAAACTCGCCCGATTACAACGGTATGTGTATTTTCCCCCAGGCCATTGTAGTTATTGGATTCGAGTATCAGACCAGCGAAAATTTTGATCGTTTCTCAAGCATTCCTTAACTTCAAACTTCCATATCTCGCGAACGGATTGACGAACTCGAGAACTTCCTGTTGCATCTGAAAGTAGAAACTCGCCCGATTACAACGGTATGTGTAGTTTTGCCCTAGGCCATAGTAGTTATTGAATTCGAGTATCAGACTTGCGAAAATTTTGATGATTTCTCAACCATTCCTTAACTTCAAACTCCCATATCCCGCGAACGGATTGACGGACTCGAGAATTACCTATTGCATCTGAAAGCAGAAACTCGCCCGATTACAACGGTATGTGTATTTTTCCCCTAGGCCATAGTATTTATTGATTTCGAGTATCAGACTTGCGAAAATTGTGATGGTTTCTCAACCATTCCTTAACTTTGAACTCCCATATCTCGCGAACGGATTGACGAACTCGAGAAATTCCTGTTGCATCTGAAAGTAGAAACTCGCCCGATTACAAGGATATGTGTGTTTTCCCCCTAGGCATTTGTAGTTATTGGTTTCGAGTATCAGACTTGCGAAAATTTTGATGGTTTCTCAACCATTCCTTAACTTCAAACTCCCATATCAAGCGAACGGATTGACGAACTCGAGAATTTCCTATTGCATCTGAAAGCAGAAACTCGCCCGATTACAACGGTATGTGTACTCTTCCCCTAGGCCATTCCAGTTATTGGTTTCGAGTATCAGTTTTGCGAAAATTTTGATGGTTTCTCAACCGTTCCTTAATTTCAAACTCCCATATCTCGCGAACGATTGACGAGCTCGAGAAATTCCTGTTGCAACTGAAAGCATAAACTCGCCCGATTACAAAGGTATGTTTGCCCTGGGCCATTGTAGTTATTGGTTTCGAGTATCAGACTTGCGAAAATGGTGAATTTTCTCTCAACCATTCCTTAACTTCAGACTCCCATATCTCGCGAACGGAATGACGAACTCGAGGAATTGCTGTTGCATCTGAAAGTAGAAACTTGCCCGATTACAATGGTGTTTGTACTTTTCCCCTAGGCCGTTCCAGTTATTTGTTTCGAGTATCAGACTTGCGAAAATTTTGATGGTTCCTCAACCATTCCTTAACTTCAAACTCCCATATCTCGCGAACGGATTGACGAGCTCGAGAAATTCCTGTTGCATCTGAAAGTATAAACTCGCCCGATTACAAAGGTATGTGTATTTTTCCTCTAGGGCTTTGTAGTTATTGGTTTCGAGTATCAGACTTGCGAAAATTTTGATGGTTTCTCAAGCATTCCTTAACTTCAAACTCCCATATCTCGCGAACGGATTGACGAACTCGATTATTTCCTGTTGCATCTGAAAGTAGAAAGTCGTCCGATTACAATAGTGTGTGTACTTTTTCCCTAGGTCACTCCAGTTATGCGTTTCTTGCATCAGAATTGCGAAAATTTTGATGGTTTCTCAACCATTCCTTAACTTCAATCTCCCATATCTCGCGAACGGATTGACGAACTCGAGAAATTCCTGTAGCATCTGAAAGTAGAAACTCGCCCGATTACAAAGGTATGTGTATTTTTCCCCTAGGCCATAGTAGTTATTGGTTTCGAGTATCAGACTTCCGAAAATTGTGATGGTCTCACAACCATTCCTTAACTTCAAACTCCCATATCTCGCGAACGGATTGACGAACTCGAGGAATTCCTGCTGCATCAGAAAGTAGAAACTCGCCCAATTACAATGGTGTGTGTACTTTTCCACTAGGCCATTCCAGTTATTGGTTTCGAGTATCACACTTGCGAAAATTTTGATGGTTTCTCAACCATTCCTTAACTTCAAACTCCCATATCTCGCGAACGGATTGACGAACTCGAGGAATTCCTGTTGCATCTGAAAGTAGAAACTCGCCCCATTACAATGGTGTGTGTACTTTTGCCCTAGGCCATTCCAGTTATTGGTTTCGAGTATCAGTTTTGCGAAAATTTTGATGGTTTCTCAAGCATTCCTTGACTTCAAACTCCCATATCTCGCGAACGGATTGACGAACCCGAGAAATTCATGTTGCATCTGAAAGTAGAGACTCGCCCGATTACAAAGGTATGTGTATTTTTCCAATAGGCCATAGTAGTTATTGGTTTCGAGTATCAGACTTCCGAAAATTGTGATGGTCTCACAACCATTCCTTAAGTTCAAACTCCCATATCTCGCGAACGGATTGACGAACTCGAGGAATTCCTGCTGCATCAGAAAGTAGAAACTTGCCCAATTACAATGGTGTGTGTACTTTTCCACTAGGCCATTCCAGTTATTGGTTTCGAGTATCAGACTTGCGAAAATTTTTGTGGTTTCTCAACCATTCCTTAATTTCAAACTCCCATATCTCGCGAACGGATTGACGAGCTCGAGAAATTCCTGTTGCATCTGAAAGTATAAACTCGCCCGATTACAAAGGTATGTGTATTTTTCCCCTAGGACTTTGTAGTAATTGGTTTCGAGTGTCAGTCTTGCGAAAATTTTGATGGTTTCTCAAGCATTCCTTAACATCAAACTCCCATATCTCGCGAACGGATTGACGAACTCGAGAAATTCCTGTTGCACTTGAAAGTAGAAACTTGCCCGATTACAACGGTATGTGTATTTTTGCCCTTGGCCATAGTAGTTATTGGTTTCGAGTGTCAGACTTGCGAAAATTTTGATGGTTTCTCAAACATTCCTTAACTTCAAACTCCGATATCTCGCGAACGGATTGACGAGCTCGAGAAATTCCTGTTGCATCTGAAAGTAGAAACTCGCCCCATTAGAATGGTGTGTGTAATTTTCCCCTAGGCCATTCCAGTTATTGGTTTCAAGTATCAGACTTGCGAAAATTTTGATGGTTTCTCAACCATTCCTTAACTTTAAACTCCCATATCTCGCGAACGAATCGACGAACTCGAGAAATTCCTGTTGCATCTGAAAGCAGAAACTCGTCCGATTACAACGGTATGTGTATTTTTGCCCTAGGCCATAGTAGTTATTGGTTTCGAGTATCAGACTTGCGAAAATGGTGATGGTCTCTCAACCATTCCTTAACTTCGGACTCCCATATCTCGCGAACGGAATGACGAACTCGAGAAATTCCTGTTGCACTTGAAAGTAGAAACTTGCCCGATTACAACGGTATGTGTATTTTTGCCCTAGGCCATAGTAGTTATTGGTTTCGTGTATCAGACTTGCGAAAATTTTGATGGTTTCTCAACCATTCCTTAACTTCAAACTCCGAGATCTCGCGAACGGATTGACGAGCTCGAGAAATTCCTGTTGCATCTGAAAGTAGAAACTCGCCCCATTAGAATGGTGTGTGTAATTTTCCCCTAGGCCATTCCAGTTATTGGTTTCAAGTATCAGACTTGCGAAAATTTTGATGGTTTCTCAACCATTCCTTAACTTTAAACTCCCATATCTCGCGAACGGATTGACGAGCTCGAGAAATTCCTGTTGCATCTGAAAGTATAAACTCGCCCGATTACAAAGGTATGTGTATTTTTCCTCTAGGGCTTTGTCGTTATTGGTTTCGAGTATCAGACTTGCGATAATTTTGATGGTTTCTCAAGCATTCCTTAACTTCAAACTCCCATATCTCGCGAACGGATTGACGAACTCGATTATTTCCTGTTTCATCTGAAAGTAGAAAGTCGACCGATTACAATGGTGTGTTTACTCTTTCCCTAGGTCATTCCAGTTATTCGTTTCTAGCATCAGAATTGCGAAAATTTTGATGGTTTCTCAACCATTCCTTAACTTCGAACGCCCATATCTCGCGAACGGATTGACGAACTCGAGAAATTCCAGTTGCATCTGAAAGTAGATACTCGCCCGATTACAAAGGTATGTGTATTTTTCCCCTAGGCCATAGTAGTTA
>NW_027479992.1:0-47677 GCF_051014685.1 Ptiloglossa arizonensis | reverse complement strand
CGTATAACGTATAACGTATAACGTATAACGTATAACGTATAACGTATAACGTATAACGTATAACGTATAACGTATAACGTATAACGTATAACGTATAACGTATAACGTGTAACGAAGAACGTATAACGAATATACGTATAAGGTGTAACAAAGAACGTGTAACGAATATACGTAAATCGTATGACGTATTACATACTACGTATAACGTATAACGTACAACGTATAACGTATAACGTATAACGTATAACGTATAACGTATAACGTATATCGTATAACGAAGAACGTATAACGATTAACGTAAAACGTATGACGTATTACATATTACGTATAACGTATAATTTACAACGTATAACGTATAACGTATAACGTACAACGTATAACGAATAACGTATAACGTATAACGCATAACGTATAACGTATAACGTATACCGTATAACGGATAACGTATAACGTATATCGTATAACCTATGACGTATAACGTATAACGTATAACGTATAACGTATAACGTGTATCGTATAACCTATGACGTATAACGTATAACGTATAACGTATAACGTATAACGTATAACGTATAACGTATAACGTATATCGTATAACGCATAACGTATAACGTAAAACGTGCAACGAAGAACGTATAACGAATATACGTATAACGTGTAACGAAGAACTTATAACGAATATACGTAAAACGTATAAAGTATTACATATTACGTGGAACGTATAACGTGTATCGTATAACCTATGACGTATAACGTATAACGTATAACGTATAACGTATAACGTATAACGTATAACGTATAACGTATAACGTATAACGTATAACGTATAACGTATAACGTATAACGTATAACGTATAACGTATAACGTATAACGTATAACGTATAACGTATAACGTATGACGTATAGCGTATAACGTATAACGTATAACGTATAGCGTATAACGTATAACGTATAACGTATAACGTATAACGTATAACGTATAACGTATAACGTATAACGTATATCGTATAACGTATAACGTATATCGTATAACGTATAACGTATAACGTATAACGTATAACCTATAACGTATAACGTATAACGTATAACGTATAACGTATAACGTATATCGTATATCGTATAAGGTATAACGTATAACGTATAACGTATAACGTATAACGTATAACGTATAACGCGTAACGAAGAACGTATAAAGAATAACGTATAACGTATAACATATAACGTATAACGTATAACGTATAACGTAAAACGTACAACGTATAACGTATAACGTATAACGTATGAAGTATATCGTATAACGTATAATGTACAACGTTTAACGTATAACGTATAACGTATAACGTACAACGTATAACGTATAACGTATAACGTAAAACGTATAACGTATAACCTATAACGTATAACGTATAACGTATAACGTATAACGTATATCGTATATCGTATAAGGTATAACGTATAACGTATAACGTATAACGTATAACGAATAACGTAAAAAGTATGACGTACTAAATATTACGTATATCGTATAACGTATAACGTATAACGTATAACGTATAACGTATAACGTATAACGTATAACGTATAACGTATAACGTATAACGTATAACGTATAACGTATAACGTATAACGTATAAAGTATAACGTATACCGTACAACGTATAACGTACAACGTATAACGTATAACGTATAACGTATAACGTATAACGTATAATGTATAACGTATAACGTATAACGTATAACGTATAACGTATAACGTATAACGTATAACGTATAACGTATAACGTATAACGTATAACGTATAACGTATAACGTATAACGTATAACGTGTAACGAAGAACGTATAACGAATATACGTATAAGGTGTAACAAAGAACGTATAACGAATATACGTAAAACGTATGACGTATTACATACTACGTATAACGTATAACGTACAACGTATAACGTATAACGTATAACGTATAACGTATAACGTATAACGTATAACGTATATCGTATAACGAAGAACGTATAACGATTAACGTAAAACGTATGACGTATTACATATTACGTATAACGTATAACGTACAACGTATAACGTATAACGTATAACGTATAACGTATAACGTATAACGTATAACGCATAACGTACAACGTATAACGAATAACGTATAACGTATAACGCATAACGTATAACGTATAACGTATAACGTATAACGGATAACGTATAACGTATATCGTATAAGGTATAACGTATAACGTATAACGTATAACGTATAACGAATAACGTAAAAAGTATGACGTACTAAATATTACGTATATCGTATAACGTATAACGTATAACGTATAACGTATAACGTATAACGTATAACGTATAACGTATAACGTATAACGTATAACGTATAATGTATAACGTATAACGTATAACGTATAACGTATAACGTATAACGTATAACGTGTAACGTATAACGTATAACGTATAACGTATAACGTATAACGTATAACGTATAACGTATAAAGTATAACGTATAACGTATAACGTATAACGTATAACGTATAACGCGTAACAAAGAACGTATAACGAATAACGTAAAACGTATAACGTATTACATATTACGTATAACGTATAACGTGTAACGTATAACGTATAACGTATAACGTATAACGTATAACGTATTACGTATAACGTATAACGTACAACGTATAACGTATAACGTATAACGTATAACGTATGACGTATAGCGTATAACGTATAACGTATAACGTATAACGTATAACGTATAACGTATAACGAATAACGTATAACGTATAACGTATAACGTATAACGTATAACGCAGAACGTAGAACGTATAACGTATTACGTATAACGTATAACGTATAACGGATAACGTATAACGTATATCGTATAACCTATGACGTATAACGTATAACGTATAACGTATAACGTGTATCGTATAACCTATGACGTATAACGTATAACGTATAACGTATAACGTATAACGTATAACGTATAACGTATAACGTATAAAGCATAACGTATAACGTAAAACGTGCAACGAAGAACGTATAACGAATATACGTATAACGTGTAACGAAGAACTTATAACGAATATACGTAAAACGTATGAAGTATTACATATTACGTGGAACGTATAACGTGTATCGTATAACCTATGACGTATAACGTATAACGTATAACGTATAACGTATAACGTATAACGTATAACGTATAACGTATAACGTATAACGTATAACGTATAACGTATAACGTATAACGTATAACGTATAACGTATAACGTATAACGTATAACGTACAACGTATAACGTATAACGTATAACGTATTACGTATAACGTATAACGCATACCGTATAATGTATAACGTATAACGTATAACGTAGAACGTAGAACGTATAACGTATAACGTATAACGTATAACGTATAACGTATAACGTATAACGTATAACGTATAACGTATAACGTATAACGTATAACGTATAACGTATAACGTATAACGTATAACGTATAACGCATAACGTATAACGTATAACGTGCAACGAAGAACGAATAACGAATATACGTATAACGTGTAACGAAGAACTTATAACGAATATACGTAAAACGTATAAAGTATTACATATTACGTAGAACGTATAACGTGTATCGTATAACCTATGACGTATAACGTATAACGTATAACGTATAACGTATAACGTATAACGTATAACGTATAACGTATAACGTATAACGTATAACGTATAACGTATAACGTATAACGCATACCGTATAATGTATAACGTATAACGTATAACGTAGAACGTAGAACGTATAACGTATAACGTATAACGTATAACGTATAACGTATAACGTATAACGGATAACGTATAACGTATATCGTATAAGGTATAACGTATAACGTATAACGTATAACGAATAACGTATAACGCGTAACGAAGAACGTATAACGAATAACGTAAAACGTAGAACGTATTACATATTACGTATAACGTATAACGTGTATCGTATAACCTATGACGTATAACGTATAACGTATAACGTATAACGTATAACGTATAACGTATAACGTATAACGTATAACGTATAACGTATAACGTATAACGTATAAAGTATAACGTATAACGTATACCGTATAACGTACAACGTATAACTTATAACGTATAACGTATAGCGTATAACGTGTATCGTATAACCTGTGACGTCTAACGTATAACGTATAACGTATAACGTATAACGTATAACGTATAACGTATGGCGTACAACGTATAACGTATAAAGTATAACGTATAACGTATAACGCATAACGTATAACGTATAACGTGCAACGAAGAACGAATAACGAATATACGTATAACGTGTAACGAAGAACTTATAACGAATATACGTAAAACGTATAAAGTATTACATATTACGTAGAACGTATAACGTGTATCGTATAACCTATGACTTATAACGTATAACGTATAACGTATGGCGTATAACGTATAACGTATAACGTATAACGTATAACGTATAACGTATAACGTATAACGTATAACGTATTACGTATAACGTATAACGTACAACGTATAACGTACAACGTATAACGTATAACGTATAACGTATAACGTATAACGTGTATCGTATAACCTGTGACGTATAACGTATAACGTATAACGTATAACGTATAACGTATAACGTATGACGTATAACGTATAACGAATAACGAATAACGTAAAATGTATGACGTATAACATATTACGTATATCGTATAACGTATAACGTATAACGTATAACGTATAACGTATAACGTATAACGTATAACGTATAACGAATAACGTATAACGCGTAACGAAGAACGTATAACGAATAACGTAAAACGTAGAACGTATTACATATTACGTATAACGTATAACGTGTATCGTATAACCTGTGACGTATAACGTATAACGTATAACGTATAACGTATAACGTATAACGTATGACGTATAACGTATAACGAATAACGAATAACGTAAAATGTATGACGTATAACATATTACGTATATCGTATAACGTATAACGTATAACGTATAACGTATAACGTATAACGTATAACGTATAACGTATAACGAATAACGTATAACGTATAACGTAAAACGTATAAAGTATTACATATTACGTAGAACGTATAACGTGTATCGTATAACCTATGACGTATAACGTATAACGTATAACGTATAACGTATAACGTATAACGTATAACGTATAACGTATAACGTATAACGTATAACGTATAACGAATAACGTATAACGTATAACGTATAACGTATAACGTATAACGCAGAACGTAGAACGTATAACGTATTACGTATAACGTATAACGTATAACGTATAACGAATAACGTATAACGTATAACGTATAACGTATAACGTATAACGCAGAACGTAGAACGTATAACGTATTACGTATAACGTATAACGTATAACGGATAACGTATAACGTATATCGTATAACCTATGACGTATAACGTATAACGTATAACGTATAACGTGTATCGTATAACCTATGACGTATAACGTATAACGTATAACGTATAACGTATAACGTATAACGTATAACGTATAACGTATAAAGCATAACGTATAACGTAAAACGTGCAACGAAGAACGTATAACGAATATACGTATAACGTGTAACGAAGAACTTATAACGAATATACGTAAAACGTATGAAGTATTACATATTACGTGGAACGTATAACGTGTATCGTATAACCTATGACGTATAACGTATAACGTATAACGTATAACGTATAACGTATAACGTATAACGTATAACGTATAACGTATAACGTATAACGTATAACGTATAACGTATAACGTATAACGTATAACGTATAACGTATAACGTATAACGTACAACGTATAACGTATAACGTATAACGTATTACGTATAACGTATAACGCATACCGTATAATGTATAACGTATAACGTATAACGTAGAACGTAGAACGTATAACGTATAACGTATAACGTATAACGTATAACGTATAACGTATAACGTATAACGTATAACGTATAACGTATAACGTATAACGTATAACGTATAACGTATAACGTATAACGTATAACGCATAACGTATAACGTATAACGTGCAACGAAGAACGAATAACGAATATACGTATAACGTGTAACGAAGAACTTATAACGAATATACGTAAAACGTATAAAGTATTACATATTACGTAGAACGTATAACGTGTATCGTATAACCTATGACGTATAACGTATAACGTATAACGTATAACGTATAACGTATAACGTATAACGTATAACGTATAACGTATAACGTATAACGTATAACGTATAACGTATAACGCATACCGTATAATGTATAACGTATAACGTATAACGTAGAACGTAGAACGTATAACGTATAACGTATAACGTATAACGTATAACGTATAACGTATAACGGATAACGTATAACGTATATCGTATAAGGTATAACGTATAACGTATAACGTATAACGAATAACGTATAACGCGTAACGAAGAACGTATAACGAATAACGTAAAACGTAGAACGTATTACATATTACGTATAACGTATAACGTGTATCGTATAACCTATGACGTATAACGTATAACGTATAACGTATAACGTATAACGTATAACGTATAACGTATAACGTATAACGTATAACGTATAACGTATAACGTATAAAGTATAACGTATAACGTATACCGTATAACGTACAACGTATAACTTATAACGTATAACGTATAGCGTATAACGTGTATCGTATAACCTGTGACGTCTAACGTATAACGTATAACGTATAACGTATAACGTATAACGTATAACGTATGGCGTACAACGTATAACGTATAAAGTATAACGTATAACGTATAACGCATAACGTATAACGTATAACGTGCAACGAAGAACGAATAACGAATATACGTATAACGTGTAACGAAGAACTTATAACGAATATACGTAAAACGTATAAAGTATTACATATTACGTAGAACGTATAACGTGTATCGTATAACCTATGACTTATAACGTATAACGTATAACGTATGGCGTATAACGTATAACGTATAACGTATAACGTATAACGTATAACGTATAACGTATAACGTATAACGTATTACGTATAACGTATAACGTACAACGTATAACGTACAACGTATAACGTATAACGTATAACGTATAACGTATAACGTGTATCGTATAACCTGTGACGTATAACGTATAACGTATAACGTATAACGTATAACGTATAACGTATGACGTATAACGTATAACGAATAACGAATAACGTAAAATGTATGACGTATAACATATTACGTATATCGTATAACGTATAACGTATAACGTATAACGTATAACGTATAACGTATAACGTATAACGTATAACGAATAACGTATAACGCGTAACGAAGAACGTATAACGAATAACGTAAAACGTAGAACGTATTACATATTACGTATAACGTATAACGTGTATCGTATAACCTGTGACGTATAACGTATAACGTATAACGTATAACGTATAACGTATAACGTATGACGTATAACGTATAACGAATAACGAATAACGTAAAATGTATGACGTATAACATATTACGTATATCGTATAACGTATAACGTATAACGTATAACGTATAACGTATAACGTATAACGTATAACGTATAACGAATAACGTATAACGTATAACGTAAAACGTATAAAGTATTACATATTACGTAGAACGTATAACGTGTATCGTATAACCTATGACGTATAACGTATAACGTATAACGTATAACGTATAACGTATAACGTATAACGTATAACGTATAACGTATAACGTATAACGTATAACGTATAACGTATTACGTATAACGTATAACGTACAACGTATAACGTATAACGTATAACGTATAACGTATAACGTGTATCGTATAACCTGTGACGTATAACGTATAACGTATAACGTATAACGTATAACGTATAACGTATAACGTATAACGTATAACGTATAACGCATAACGTATAACGTATAACGTGCAACGAAGAACGAATAACGAATATACGTATAACGTGTAACGAAGAACTTATAACGAATATACGTAAAACGTATAAAGTATTACATATTACGTAGAACGTATAATGTGTATCGTATAACCTATGACGTATAACGTATAACGTATAACGCATAACGTATAACGTATAACGTATAACGTATAACGTATAACGTATAACGTATAACGTATAACGTATAACGCATACCGTATAATGTATAACGTATAACGTATAACGTATAACGTATAACGTATAACGTATAACGTATGACGTATAGCGTATAACGTATAACGTATAACGTATAGCGTATAACGTATAACGTATAACGTATAACGTATAACGTATAACGTATAACGTATAACGTATAACGTATAACGTATAACGTATATCGTATAACGTATAACGTATAACGTATAACGTATAACGTATAACGTATAACGTATATCGTATATCGTATAAGGTATAACGTATAACGTACAACGTATAACGTATAACGTATAACGTATAACGTATAACGTATAACGTATAACGTATAACGTATAACGTATAACGTATAACGTATAACGTATAACGTATAACGTAAAACGTATAACGTATAACGTATAACGTATAACGTGTAACGAAGAACGTATAACGAATATACGTATAAGGTGCAACAAAGAACGTATAACGAATATACGTAAAACGTATGACGTATTACATACTACGTATAACGTATAACGTACAACGTATAACGTATAACGTATAACGTATAACGTATAACGTATATCGTATAACGTATAACGTATAACGTATAACGTATAACGTATAACGTATAACGTATAACGTATAACGTATGACGTATAGCGTATAACGTATAACGTATAACGTATAACGTATAACGTATAACGTATAACGTATAACGTATATCGTATAACGTATAACGTATAACGTATAACGTATAACCTATAACGTATAACATATAACGTATAACGTATAACGTATAACGTATAACGCATACCGTATAATGTATAACGTACAACGTATAACGTAGAACGTAGAACGTAGAACGTATAACGTATAACGTATAAAGTATAACGTATAACGTGTATCGTATAACCTGTGACGTATAACGTATAACGTATAACGTATAACGTATAACGTATAACGTATAACGTATAACGTATAGCGTACAACGTATAACGTATAACGTATAACGTATAACGTATAACGTGTAACGAAGAACGTATAACGAATATACGTATAAGGTGCAACAAAGAACGTATAACGAATATACGTAAAACGTATGACGTATTACATACTACGTATAACGTATAACGTACAACGTATAACGTATAACGTATAACGTATAACGTATAACGTATAACGTATATCGTATAACGTATAACGTATATCGTATAACGTATAACGTATAACGTATAACGTATAACGTATAACGTATAACGTATAACGTATAACGTATGACGTATAGCGTATAACGTATAACGTATAACGTATAACGTATAACGTATAACGTATAACGTATAACGTATATCGTATAACGTATAACGTATAACGTATAACGTATAACGTATAACGTATAACGTATAACGTATAACGTATAACGTATAACGTATAACGCATACCGTATAATGTATAACGTACAACGTATAACGTAGAACGTAGAACGTAGAACGTATAACGTATAACGTATAAAGTATAACGTATAACGTGTATCGTATAACCTGTGACGTATAACGTATAACGTATAACGTATAACGTATAACGTATAACGTATAACGTATAACGTATAGCGTACAACGTATAACGTATAACGTATAACGTATAACGTATAACGCATAACGTATAACGTATAACGTGCAACGAAGAACGAATAACGAATATACGTATAACGTGTAACGAAGAACTTATAACGAATATACGTAAAACGTATAAAGTATTACATATTACGTAGAACGTATAACGTGTATCGTATAACCTATGACGTATAACGTATAACGTATAACGTATAACGTATAACGTATAACGTATAACGTATAACGTATAACGCATACCGTATAATGTATAACGTACAACGTATAACGTAGAACGTAGAACGTAGAACGTATAACGTATAACGTATAAAGTATAACGTATAACGTGTATCGTATAACCTGTGACGTATAACGTATAACGTATAACGTATAACGTATAACGTATAACGTATAACGTATAACGTATAGCGTACAACGTATAACGTATAACGTATAACCTATAACGTATAACGCATAACGTATAACGTATAACGTGCAACGAAGAACGAATAACGAATATACGTATAACGTGTAACGAAGAACTTATAACGAATATACGTAAAACGTATAAAGTATTACATATTACGTAGAACGTATAACGTGTATCGTATAACCTATGACGTATAACGTATAACGTATAACGTATAACGTATAACGTATAACGTATAACTTATAACGTATAACGTATAACGTATAACGTATAACGTATAACGTAGAACGTAGAACGTAGAACGTATAACGTATAACGTATAACGTATAACGTATAACGTATAACGGACAACGTATAACGTATATCGTATAAGGTATAACGTATAACGTATAACGTATAACGTATAACGTCTAACGTATAACGTATAACGTATAACGTAGATCGTATAACGTATAACGTATAACGTATAACGTATAACCTATAACGTATAACGTATAACGTATAACGTATAACGTATAACGTATATCGTATATCGTATAAGGTATAACGTATAACGTATAACGTATAACGTATAACGTATAATGTATAACGCGTAACGAAGAACGTATAACGAATAACGTATAACGTATAACATATAACGTATAACGTATAACGTATAACGTAAAACGTACAACGTATAACGTATAACGTATAACGTATAAAGTATATCGTATAACGTATAATGTACAACGTTTAACGTATAACGTATAACGTATAACGTACAACGTATAACGTATAACGTATAACGTAAAACGTATAACGTATAACCTATAACGTATAACGTATAACGTATAACGTATAACGTATATCGTATATCGTATAAGGTATAACGTATAACGTATAACGTATAACGTATAACGTATAACGTATAACGTATAACGTATAACGTATAACGTATAACGTATAACGCATAACGTGTAACGAAGAACGTAAAAAGTATGACGTACTAAATATTACGTATATCGTATAACGTATAACGTATAGCGTATAACGTATAACGTATAACGTATAACGTATAACGTATAACGTATAACGTATAACGTATAACGTATAACGTATAACGTATAACGTATAACGTATAAAGTATAACGTATAACGTACAACATATAACGTACAACGTATAACGTATAACGTATAACGTATAACGTATAACGTATAACGTATAACGTATAACGGGTAACAAAGAACGTATAACGAATAACGTAAAACGTATAACGTATTACATATTACGTATAACGTATAACGTGTATCGTATAACCTATGACGTATGACGTATACCGTATAACGTATAACGTGTATCGTATAACCTGTGACGTATAACGTATAACGTATAACGTATAACGTATAAAGTATAACGTATAACGTATAGCGTACAACGTATAACGTATAACGTATAACGTATAACGTATAACGCATAACGTATAACGTATAACGTGCAACGAAGAACGAATAACGAAATTACGTATAACGTGTAACGAAGAACTTATAACGAATATACGTAAAACGTATAAAGTATTACATATTACGTAGAACGTATAACGTGTATCGTATACCCTATGACGTATAACGTATAACGTATAACGTATAACGTATAACGTGTATCGTATAACCTATGACGTATAACGTATAACGTATAACGTATAACGTATAACGTATAACGTATAACGTATAACGTATAACGTATAACGTATAATGTATAACGTATAACGTATAACGTATAACGTATAACGTATAACGTATAACGTGTAACGTATAACGTATAACGTATAACGTATAACGTATAACGTATAACGTATAACGTATAAAGTATAACGTATAACGTATAACGTATAACGTATAACGTATAACGCGTAACAAAGAACGTATAACGAATAACGTAAAACGTATAACGTATTACATATTACGTATAACGTATAACGTGTAACGTATAACGTATAACGTATAACGTATAACGTATAACGTATTACGTATAACGTATAACGTACAACGTATAACGTATAACGTATAACGTATAACGTATGACGTATAGCGTATAACGTATAACGTATAACGTATAACGTATAACGTATAACGTATAACGAATAACGTATAACGTATAACGTATAACGTATAACGTATAACGCAGAACGTAGAACGTATAACGTATTACGTATAACGTATAACGTATAACGGATAACGTATAACGTGTATCGTATAACCTATGACGTATAACGTATAACGTATAACGTATAACGTATAACGTATAACGTATAACGTATAACGTATAACGTATAACGTATAACGTATAACGTATAACGTATAACGTATAACGTATAACGTATAACGTATAACGTATAACGTACAACGTATAACGTATAACGTATAACGTATAACGTATAACGTATAACGCATACCGTATAATGTATAACGTATAACGTATAACGTAGAACGTAGAACGTATAACGTATAACGTATAACGTATAACGTATAACGTATAACGTATAACGTATAACGTATAACGTATAACGTATAACGTATATCGTATATCGTATAAGGTATAACGTATAACGTATAACGTATAACGTATAACGTATAACGTATAACGTATAACGTATAACGTATAACGTATAACGTATAACGCATAACGTGTAACGAAGAACGTAAAAAGTATGACGTACTAAATATTACGTATATCGTATAACGTATAACGTATAGCGTATAACGTATAACGTATAACGTATAACGTATAACGTATAACGTATAACGTATAACGTATAACGTATAACGTATAACGTATAACGTATAACGTATAAAGTATAACGTATAACGTACAACATATAACGTACAACGTATAACGTATAACGTATAACGTATAACGTATAACGTATAACGTATAACGTATAACGGGTAACAAAGAACGTATAACGAATAACGTAAAACGTATAACGTATTACATATTACGTATAACGTATAACGTGTATCGTATAACCTATGACGTATGACGTATACCGTATAACGTATAACGTGTATCGTATAACCTGTGACGTATAACGTATAACGTATAACGTATAACGTATAAAGTATAACGTATAACTTATAGCGTACAACGTATAACGTATAACGTATAACGTATAACGTATAACGCATAACGTATAACGTATAACGTGCAACGAAGAACGAATAACGAAATTACGTATAACGTGTAACGAAGAACTTATAACGAATATACGTAAAACGTATAAAGTATTACATATTACGTAGAACGTATAACGTGTATCGTATACCCTATGACGTATAACGTATAACGTATAACGTATAACGTATAACGTGTATCGTATAACCTATGACGTATAACGTATAACGTATAACGTATAACGTATAACGTATAACGTATAACGTATAACGTATAACGTATAACGTATAATGTATAACGTATAACGTATAACGTATAACGTATAACGTATAACGTATAACGTGTAACGTATAACGTATAACGTATAACGTATAACGTATAACGTATAACGTATAACGTATAAAGTATAACGTATAACGTATAACGTATAACGTATAACGTATAACGCGTAACAAAGAACGTATAACGAATAACGTAAAACGTATAACGTATTACATATTACGTATAACGTATAACGTGTAACGTATAACGTATAACGTATAACGTATAACGTATAACGTATTACGTATAACGTATAACGTACAACGTATAACGTATAACGTATAACGTATAACGTATGACGTATAGCGTATAACGTATAACGTATAACGTATAACGTATAACGTATAACGTATAACGAATAACGTATAACGTATAACGTATAACGTATAACGTATAACGCAGAACGTAGAACGTATAACGTATTACGTATAACGTATAACGTATAACGGATAACGTATAACGTATATCGTATAACCTATGACGTATAACGTATAACGTATAACGTATAACGTGTATCGTATAACCTATGACGTATAACGTATAACGTATAACGTATAACGTATAACGTATAACGTATAACGTATAACGTATAAAGCATAACGTATAACGTAAAACGTGCAACGAAGAACGTATAACGAATATACGTATAACGTGTAACGAAGAACTTATAACGAATATACGTAAAACGTATGAAGTATTACATATTACGTGGAACGTATAACGTGTATCGTATAACCTATGACGTATAACGTATAACGTATAACGTATAACGTATAACGTATAACGTATAACGTATAACGTATAACGTATAACGTATAACGTATAACGTATAACGTATAACGTATAACGTATAACGTATAACGTATAACGTATAACGTACAACGTATAACGTATAACGTATAACGTATAACGTATAACGTATAACGCATACCGTATAATGTATAACGTATAACGTATAACGTAGAACGTAGAACGTATAACGTATAACGTATAACGTATAACGTATAACGTATAACGTATAACGTATAACGTATAACGTATAACGTATAACGTATAACGTATAACGTATAACGTATAACGTATAACGTATAACGCATAACGTATAACGTATAACGTGCAACGAAGAACGAATAACGAATATACGTATAACGTGTAACGAAGAACTTATAACGAATATACGTAAAACGTATAAAGTATTACATATTACGTAGAACGTATAACGTGTATCGTATAACCTATGACGTATAACGTATAACGTATAACGTATAACGTATAACGTATAACGTATAACGTATAACGTATAACGTATAACGTATAACGTATAACGTATAACGTATAACGCATACCGTATAATGTATAACGTATAACGTATAACGTAGAACGTAGAACGTATAACGTATAACGTATAACGTATAACGTATAACGTATAACGTATAACGGATAACGTATAACGTATATCGTATAAGGTATAACGTATAACGTATAACGTATAACGAATAACGTATAACGCGTAACGAAGAACGTATAACGAATAACGTAAAACGTAGAACGTATTACATATTACGTATAACGTATAACGTGTATCGTATAACCTATGACGTATAACGTATAACGTATAACGTATAACGTATAACGTATAACGTATAACGTATAACGTATAACGTATAACGTATAACGTATAAAGTATAACGTATAACGTATACCGTATAACGTACAACGTATAACTTATAACGTATAACGTATAGCGTATAACGTGTATCGTATAACCTGTGACGTCTAACGTATAACGTATAACGTATAACGTATAACGTATAACGTATAACGTATGGCGTACAACGTATAACGTATAAAGTATAACGTATAACGTATAACGCATAACGTATAACGTATAACGTGCAACGAAGAACGAATAACGAATATACGTATAACGTGTAACGAAGAACTTATAACGAATATACGTAAAACGTATAAAGTATTACATATTACGTAGAACGTATAACGTGTATCGTATAACCTATGACTTATAACGTATAACGTATAACGTATGGCGTATAACGTATAACGTATAACGTATAACGTATAACGTATAACGTATAACGTATAACGTATAACGTATTACGTATAACGTATAACGTACAACGTATAACGTACAACGTATAACGTATAACGTATAACGTATAACGTATAACGTGTATCGTATAACCTGTGACGTATAACGTATAACGTATAACGTATAACGTATAACGTATAACGTATGACGTATAACGTATAACGAATAACGAATAACGTAAAATGTATGACGTATAACATATTACGTATATCGTATAACGTATAACGTATAACGTATAACGTATAACGTATAACGTATAACGTATAACGTATAACGAATAACGTATAACGCGTAACGAAGAACGTATAACGAATAACGTAAAACGTAGAACGTATTACATATTACGTATAACGTATAACGTGTATCGTATAACCTGTGACGTATAACGTATAACGTATAACGTATAACGTATAACGTATAACGTATGACGTATAACGTATAACGAATAACGAATAACGTAAAATGTATGACGTATAACATATTACGTATATCGTATAACGTATAACGTATAACGTATAACGTATAACGTATAACGTATAACGTCTAACGTCTAACGTATAACGAATAACGTATAACGTATAACGTAAAACGTATAAAGTATTACATATTACGTAGAACGTATAACGTGTATCGTATAACCTATGACGTATAACGTATAACGTATAACGTATAACGTATAACGTATAACGTATAACGTATAACGTATAACGTATAACGTATAACGTATAACGTATAACGTATTACGTATAACGTATAACGTACAACGTATAACGTGTAACGTATAACGTATAACGTATAACGTATAACGTATAACGTATAACGTATAACGCATAACGTATAACGTATAACGTGCAACGAAGAACGAATAACGAATATACGTATAACGTGTAACGAAGAACTTATAACGAATATACGTAAAACGTATAAAGTATTACATATTACGTAGAACGTATAATGTGTATCGTATAACCTATGACGTATAACGTATAACGTATAACGCATAACGTATAACGTATAACGTATAACGTATAACGTATAACGTATAACGTATAACGTATAACGTATAACGCATACCGTATAATGTATAACGTATAACGTATAACGTATAACGTATAACGTATAACGTATAACGTATGACGTATAGCGTATAACGTATAACGTATAACGTATAGCGTATAACGTATAACGTATAACGTATAACGTATAACGTATAACGTATAACGTATAACGTATAACGTATAACGTATAACGTATATCGTATAACGTATAACGTATAACGTATAACGTATAACGTATAACGTATAACGTATATCGTATATCGTATAAGGTATAACGTATAACGTACAACGTATAACGTATAACGTATAACGTATAACGTATAACGTATAACGTATAACGTATAACGTATAACGTATAACGTATAACGTATAACGTATAACGTATAACGTAAAACGTATAACGTATAACGTATAACGTATAACGTGTAACGAAGAACGTATAACGAATA
Source organism: Ptiloglossa arizonensis (assembly GCF_051014685.1). Classification (NCBI taxonomy): domain Eukaryota; kingdom Metazoa; phylum Arthropoda; class Insecta; order Hymenoptera; family Colletidae; genus Ptiloglossa; species Ptiloglossa arizonensis. The sequence continues at coordinate 30,327 of NW_027479992.1, read as the reverse complement.
TACGTATAAGGTGCAACAAAGAACGTATAACGAATATACGTAAAACGTATGACGTATTACATACTACGTATAACGTATAACGTACAACGTATAACGTATAACGTATAACGTATAACGTATAACGTATATCGTATAACGTATAACGTATAACGTATAACGTATAACGTATAACGTATAACGTATAACGTATAACGTATGACGTATAGCGTATAACGTATAACGTATAACGTATAACGTATAACGTATAACGTATAACGTATAACGTATATCGTATAACGTATAACGTATAACGTATAACGTATAACCTATAACGTATAACATATAACGTATAACGTATAACGTATAACGTATAACGCATACCGTATAATGTATAACGTACAACGTATAACGTAGAACGTAGAACGTAGAACGTATAACGTATAACGTATAAAGTATAACGTATAACGTGTATCGTATAACCTGTGACGTATAACGTATAACGTATAACGTATAACGTATAACGTATAACGTATAACGTATAACGTATAGCGTACAACGTATAACGTATAACGTATAACGTATAACGTATAACGTGTAACGAAGAACGTATAACGAATATACGTATAAGGTGCAACAAAGAACGTATAACGAATATACGTAAAACGTATGACGTATTACATACTACGTATAACGTATAACGTACAACGTATAACGTATAACGTATAACGTATAACGTATAACGTATAACGTATATCGTATAACGTATAACGTATATCGTATAACGTATAACGTATAACGTATAACGTATAACGTATAACGTATAACGTATAACGTATAACGTATGACGTATAGCGTATAACGTATAACGTATAACGTATAACGTATAACGTATAACGTATAACGTATAACGTATATCGTATAACGTATAACGTATAACGTATAACGTATAACGTATAACGTATAACGTATAACGTATAACGTATAACGTATAACGTATAACGCATACCGTATAATGTATAACGTACAACGTATAACGTAGAACGTAGAACGTAGAACGTATAACGTATAACGTATAAAGTATAACGTATAACGTGTATCGTATAACCTGTGACGTATAACGTATAACGTATAACGTATAACGTATAACGTATAACGTATAACGTATAACGTATAGCGTACAACGTATAACGTATAACGTATAACGTATAACGTATAACGCATAACGTATAACGTATAACGTGCAACGAAGAACGAATAACGAATATACGTATAACGTGTAACGAAGAACTTATAACGAATATACGTAAAACGTATAAAGTATTACATATTACGTAGAACGTATAACGTGTATCGTATAACCTATGACGTATAACGTATAACGTATAACGTATAACGTATAACGTATAACGTATAACTTATAACGTATAACGTATAACGTATAACGTATAACGTATAACGTAGAACGTAGAACGTAGAACGTATAACGTATAACGTATAACGTATAACGTATAACGTATAACGGACAACGTATAACGTATATCGTATAAGGTATAACGTATAACGTATAACGTACAACGTATAACGTCTAACGTATAACGTATAACGTATAACGTAGATCGTATAACGTATAACGTATAACGTATAACGTATAACCTATAACGTATAACGTATAACGTATAACGTATAACGTATAACGTATATCGTATATCGTATAAGGTATAACGTATAACGTATAACGTATAACGTATAACGTATAATGTATAACGCGTAACGAAGAACGTATAACGAATAACGTATAACGTATAACATATAACGTATAACGTATAACGTATAACGTAAAACGTACAACGTATAACGTATAACGTATAACGTATAAAGTATATCGTATAACGTATAATGTACAACGTTTAACGTATAACGTATAACGTATAACGTACAACGTATAACGTATAACGTATAACGTAAAACGTATAACGTATAACCTATAACGTATAACGTATAACGTATAACGTATAACGTATATCGTATATCGTATAAGGTATAACGTATAACGTATAACGTATAACGTATAACGTATAACGTATAACGTATAACGTATAACGTATAACGTATAACGTATAACGCATAACGTGTAACGAAGAACGTAAAAAGTATGACGTACTAAATATTACGTATATCGTATAACGTATAACGTATAGCGTATAACGTATAACGTATAACGTATAACGTATAACGTATAACGTATAACGTATAACGTATAACGTATAACGTATAACGTATAACGTATAACGTATAAAGTATAACGTATAACGTACAACATATAACGTACAACGTATAACGTATAACGTATAACGTATAACGTATAACGTATAACGTATAACGTATAACGGGTAACAAAGAACGTATAACGAATAACGTAAAACGTATAACGTATTACATATTACGTATAACGTATAACGTGTATCGTATAACCTATGACGTATGACGTATACCGTATAACGTATAACGTGTATCGTATAACCTGTGACGTATAACGTATAACGTATAACGTATAACGTATAAAGTATAACGTATAACGTATAGCGTACAACGTATAACGTATAACGTATAACGTATAACGTATAACGCATAACGTATAACGTATAACGTGCAACGAAGAACGAATAACGAAATTACGTATAACGTGTAACGAAGAACTTATAACGAATATACGTAAAACGTATAAAGTATTACATATTACGTAGAACGTATAACGTGTATCGTATACCCTATGACGTATAACGTATAACGTATAACGTATAACGTATAACGTGTATCGTATAACCTATGACGTATAACGTATAACGTATAACGTATAACGTATAACGTATAACGTATAACGTATAACGTATAACGTATAACGTATAATGTATAACGTATAACGTATAACGTATAACGTATAACGTATAAAGTATAACGTATAACGTATAACGCATAACGTATAACGTATAACGTGCAACGAAGAACGAATAACGAATATACGTATAACGTGTAACGAAGAACTTATAACGAATATACGTAAAACGTATAAAGTATTACATATTACGTAGAACGTATAACGTGTATCGTATAACCTATGACTTATAACGTATAACGTATAACGTATGGCGTATAACGTATAACGTATAACGTATAACGTATAACGTATAACGTATAACGTATAACGTATAACGTATTACGTATAACGTATAACGTACAACGTATAACGTACAACGTATAACGTATAACGTATAACGTATAACGTATAACGTGTATCGTATAACCTGTGACGTATAACGTATAACGTATAACGTATAACGTATAACGTATAACGTATGACGTATAACGTATAACGAATAACGAATAACGTAAAATGTATGACGTATAACATATTACGTATATCGTATAACGTATAACGTATAACGTATAACGTATAACGTATAACGTATAACGTATAACGTATAACGAATAACGTATAACGCGTAACGAAGAACGTATAACGAATAACGTAAAACGTAGAACGTATTACATATTACGTATAACGTATAACGTGTATCGTATAACCTGTGACGTATAACGTATAACGTATAACGTATAACGTATAACGTATAACGTATGACGTATAACGTATAACGAATAACGAATAACGTAAAATGTATGACGTATAACATATTACGTATATCGTATAACGTATAACGTATAACGTATAACGTATAACGTATAACGTATAACGTCTAACGTATAACGAATAACGTATAACGTATAACGTAAAACGTATAAAGTATTACATATTACGTAGAACGTATAACGTGTATCGTATAACCTATGACGTATAACGTATAACGTATAACGTATAACGTATAACGTATAACGTATAACGTATAACGTATAACGTATAACGTATAACGTATAACGTATAACGTATTACGTATAACGTATAACGTACAACGTATAACGTATAACGTATAACGTATAACGTATAACGTATAACGTATAACGTATAACGTATAACGTATAACGTATAACGCATAACGTATAACGTATAACGTGCAACGAAGAACGAATAACGAATATACGTATAACGTGTAACGAAGAACTTATAACGAATATACGTAAAACGTATAAAGTATTACATATTACGTAGAACGTATAATGTGTATCGTATAACCTATGACGTATAACGTATAACGTATAACGCATAACGTATAACGTATAACGTATAACGTATAACGTATAACGTATAACGTATAACGTATAACGTATAACGCATACCGTATAATGTATAACGTATAACGTATAACGTATAACGTATAACGTATAACGTATAACGTATGACGTATAGCGTATAACGTATAACGTATAACGTATAGCGTATAACGTATAACGTATAACGTATAACGTATAACGTATAACGTATAACGTATAACGTATAACGTATAACGTATAACGTATAACGTATATCGTATAACGTATAACGTATAACGTATAACGTATAACGTATAACGTATAACGTATATCGTATATCGTATAAGGTATAACGTATAACGTACAACGTATAACGTATAACGTATAACGTATAACGTATAACGTATAACGTATAACGTATAACGTATAACGTATAACGTATAACGTATAACGTATAACGTATAACGTAAAACGTATAACGTATAACGTATAACGTATAACGTGTAACGAAGAACGTATAACGAATATACGTATAAGGTGCAACAAAGAACGTATAACGAATATACGTAAAACGTATGACGTATTACATACTACGTATAACGTATAACGTACAACGTATAACGTATAACGTATAACGTATAACGTATAACGTATATCGTATAACGTATAACGTATAACGTATAACGTATAACGTATAACGTATAACGTATAACGTATAACGTATGACGTATAGCGTATAACGTATAACGTATAACGTATAACGTATAACGTATAACGTATAACGTATAACGTATATCGTATAACGTATAACGTATAACGTATAACGTATAACCTATAACGTATAACATATAACGTATAACGTATAACGTATAACGTATAACGCATACCGTATAATGTATAACGTACAACGTATAACGTAGAACGTAGAACGTAGAACGTATAACGTATAACGTATAAAGTATAACGTATAACGTGTATCGTATAACCTGTGACGTATAACGTATAACGTATAACGTATAACGTATAACGTATAACGTATAACGTATAACGTATAGCGTACAACGTATAACGTATAACGTATAACGTATAACGTATAACGTGTAACGAAGAACGTATAACGAATATACGTATAAGGTGCAACAAAGAACGTATAACGAATATACGTAAAACGTATGACGTATTACATACTACGTATAACGTATAACGTACAACGTATAACGTATAACGTATAACGTATAACGTATAACGTATAACGTATATCGTATAACGTATAACGTATATCGTATAACGTATAACGTATAACGTATAACGTATAACGTATAACGTATAACGTATAACGTATAACGTATGACGTATAGCGTATAACGTATAACGTATAACGTATAACGTATAACGTATAACGTATAACGTATAACGTATATCGTATAACGTATAACGTATAACGTATAACGTATAACGTATAACGTATAACGTATAACGTATAACGTATAACGTATAACGTATAACGCATACCGTATAATGTATAACGTACAACGTATAACGTAGAACGTAGAACGTAGAACGTATAACGTATAACGTATAAAGTATAACGTATAACGTGTATCGTATAACCTGTGACGTATAACGTATAACGTATAACGTATAACGTATAACGTATAACGTATAACGTATAACGTATAGCGTACAACGTATAACGTATAACGTATAACGTATAACGTATAACGCATAACGTATAACGTATAACGTGCAACGAAGAACGAATAACGAATATACGTATAACGTGTAACGAAGAACTTATAACGAATATACGTAAAACGTATAAAGTATTACATATTACGTAGAACGTATAACGTGTATCGTATAACCTATGACGTATAACGTATAACGTATAACGTATAACGTATAACGTATAACGTATAACTTATAACGTATAACGTATAACGTATAACGTATAACGTATAACGTAGAACGTAGAACGTAGAACGTATAACGTATAACGTATAACGTATAACGTATAACGTATAACGGACAACGTATAACGTATATCGTATAAGGTATAACGTATAACGTATAACGTATAACGTATAACGTCTAACGTATAACGTATAACGTATAACGTAGATCGTATAACGTATAACGTATAACGTATAACGTATAACCTATAACGTATAACGTATAACGTATAACGTATAACGTATAACGTATATCGTATATCGTATAAGGTATAACGTATAACGTATAACGTATAACGTATAACGTATAATGTATAACGCGTAACGAAGAACGTATAACGAATAACGTATAACGTATAACATATAACGTATAACGTATAACGTATAACGTAAAACGTACAACGTATAACGTATAACGTATAACGTATAAAGTATATCGTATAACGTATAATGTACAACGTTTAGCGTATAACGTATAACGTATAACGTACAACGTATAACGTATAACGTATAACGTAAAACGTATAACGTATAACCTATAACGTATAACGTATAACGTATAACGTATAACGTATATCGTATATCGTATAAGGTATAACGTATAACGTATAACGTATAACGTATAACGTATAACGTATAACGTATAACGTATAACGTATAACGTATAACGTATAACGCATAACGTGTAACGAAGAACGTAAAAAGTATGACGTACTAAATATTACGTATATCGTATAACGTATAACGTATAGCGTATAACGTATAACGTATAACGTATAACGTATAACGTATAACGTATAACGTATAACGTATAACGTATAACGTATAACGTATAACGTATAACGTATAAAGTATAACGTATAACGTACAACATATAACGTACAACGTATAACGTATAACGTATAACGTATAACGTATAACGTATAACGTATAACGTATAACGGGTAACAAAGAACGTATAACGAATAACGTAAAACGTATAACGTATTACATATTACGTATAACGTATAACGTGTATCGTATAACCTATGACGTATGACGTATACCGTATAACGTATAACGTGTATCGTATAACCTGTGACGTATAACGTATAACGTATAACGTATAACGTATAAAGTATAACGTATAACGTATAGCGTACAACGTATAACGTATAACGTATAACGTATAACGTATAACGCATAACGTATAACGTATAACGTGCAACGAAGAACGAATAACGAAATTACGTATAACGTGTAACGAAGAACTTATAACGAATATACGTAAAACGTATAAAGTATTACATATTACGTAGAACGTATAACGTGTATCGTATACCCTATGACGTATAACGTATAACGTATAACGTATAACGTATAACGTGTATCGTATAACCTATGACGTATAACGTATAACGTATAACGTATAACGTATAACGTATAACGTATAACGTATAACGTATAACGTATAACGTATAATGTATAACGTATAACGTATAACGTATAACGTATAACGTATAACGTATAACGTGTAACGTATAACGTATAACGTATAACGTATAACGTATAACGTATAACGTATAACGTATAAAGTATAACGTATAACGTATAACGTATAACGTATAACGTATAACGCGTAACAAAGAACGTATAACGAATAACGTAAAACGTATAACGTATTACATATTACGTATAACGTATAACGTGTAACGTATAACGTATAACGTATAACGTATAACGTATAACGTATTACGTATAACGTATAACGTACAACGTATAACGTATAACGTATAACGTATAACGTATGACGTATAGCGTATAACGTATAACGTATAACGTATAACGTATAACGTATAACGTATAACGAATAACGTATAACGTATAACGTATAACGTATAACGTATAACGCAGAACGTAGAACGTATAACGTATTACGTATAACGTATAACGTATAACGGATAACGTATAACGTATATCGTATAACCTATGACGTATAACGTATAACGTATAACGTATAACGTGTATCGTATAACCTATGACGTATAACGTATAACGTATAACGTATAACGTATAACGTATAACGTATAACGTATAACGTATAAAGCATAACGTATAACGTAAAACGTGCAACGAAGAACGTATAACGAATATACGTATAACGTGTAACGAAGAACTTATAACGAATATACGTAAAACGTATGAAGTATTACATATTACGTGGAACGTATAACGTGTATCGTATAACCTATGACGTATAACGTATAACGTATAACGTATAACGTATAACGTATAACGTATAACGTATAACGTATAACGTATAACGTATAACGTATAACGTATAACGTATAACGTATAACGTATAACGTATAACGTATAACGTATAACGTATAACGTATAACGTATAACGTATAACGTATAACGTATAACGTATGACGTATAGCGTATAACGTATAACGTATAACGTATAGCGTATAACGTATAACGTATAACGTATAACGTATAACGTATAACGTCTAACGTATAACGTATAACGTATAACGTAGATCGTATAACGTATAACGTATAACGTATAACGTATAACCTATAACGTATAACGTATAACGTATAACGTATAACGTATAACGTATATCGTATATCGTATAAGGTATAACGTATAACGTATAACGTATAACGTATAACGTATAATGTATAACGCGTAACGAAGAACGTATAACGAATAACGTATAACGTATAACATATAACGTATAACGTATAACGTATAACGTAAAACGTACAACGTATAACGTATAACGTATAACGTATAAAGTATATCGTATAACGTATAATGTACAACGTTTAACGTATAACGTATAACGTATAACGTACAACGTATAACGTATAACGTATAACGTAAAACGTATAACGTATAACCTATAACGTATAACGTATAACGTATAACGTATAACGTATATCGTATATCGTAACAGGTATAACGTATAACGTATAACGTATAACGTATAACGTATAACGTATAACGTATAACGTATAACGTATAACGTATAACGTATAACGTATAACGTATAACGTATAACGTATAACGTATAACGTATAACGTATAACGTATAACGTATAACGTATAACGTATAACGTATAACGTATAACGTATAACGTGTAACGAAGAACGTAAAAAGTATGACGTACTAAATATTACGTATATCGTATAACGTATAACGTATAGCGTATAACGTATAACGTATAACGTATAACGTATAACGTATAACGTATAACGTATAACGTATAACGTATAACGTATAACGTATAAAGTATAACGTATAACGTACAACATATAACGTACAACGTATAACGTATAACGTATAACGTATAACGTATAACGTATAACGTATAACGTATAACGTATAACGTATAACGTATAACGTATAACGTATAACGTATAACGTATAACGCGTAACAAAGAACGTATAACGAATAACGTAAAACGTATAACGTATTACATATTACGTATAACGTATAACGTGTAACGTATAACGTATAACGTATAACGTATAACGTATAACGTATAACGTATAACGTATAACGTACAACGTATAACGTATAACGTATAACGTATAACGTATGACGTATAGCGTATAACGTATAACGTATAACGTATAACGTATAACGTATAACGTATAACGAATAACGTATAACGTATAACGTATAACGTATAACGTATAACGTATAACGTATAACGTATAACGTATAACGTACAACGCATAACGTATAACGTATAACGTGTAACGTATAACGTATAACGTATAACGTATAACGTATAACGTATAACGTATAACGTATAACGTATAACGTATAACGTATAACGTATAACGCATAACGTATAACGTATAACGTGCAACGAAGAACGAATAACGAATATACGTATAACGTGTAACGAAGAACTTATAACGAATATACGTAAAACGTATAAAGTATTACATATTACGTAGAACGTATAACGTGTATCGTATAACCTATGACGTATAACGTATAACGTATAACGTATGACGTATAACGTACAACGTATAACGTATAACGTATAACGTATAACGTATAACGTACAACGTATAACGTATAACGTATAACGTATAACATATAACGCATAACGTATAACGTATAACGTATAACGTATAACAGATAACGTATAACGTATATCGTATAAGGTATAACGTATAACGTATAACGTATAACGTATAACGTATAACGCGTAACGAAGAACGTATAACGAATAACGTAAAACGTAGAACGTATTACATATTACGTATAACGTATAACGTGTATCGTATAACCTATGACGTATGACGTATAACGTATAACGTATAAAGTGTATCGTATAACCTATGACGTATAACGTATAACGTATAACGTATAACGTGTATCGTATAACCTATGACGTATAACGTATAACGTATAACGTATAACGTATAACGTATAACGTATAACGTATAACGTATAAAGTATAACGTATAACGTACAACGTATAACGTATAACGTATAACGTATAACGTATAACGTATAACGTATAACGTATAACGTATAACGTATAACGTATAACGTATAACGTATAACGTATAACGTATAACGTATAACGTATAACGCATACCGTATAATGTATAACGTATAACGTATAACGTAGAACGTAGAACGTAGAACGTATAACATATAACGTATAACGTATAACGTATAACGTATAACGGATAACGTATAACGTATATCGTATAAGGTATAACGTATAACGTATAACGTATAACGTATAACGTCTAACGTATAACGTATAACGTAGATCTTATAACGTATAACGTATAACGTATAACGTATAACCTATAACGTATAACGTATAACGTATAACGTATAACGTATAACGTATATCGTATATCGTATAAGGTATAACGTATAACGTATAACGTATAACGTATAACGTATAATGTATAACGCGAAACGAAGAACGTATAACGAATAACGTATAACGTATAACATATAACGTATAACGTATAACGTATAACGTAAAACGTACAACGTATAACGTATAACGTATAACGTATAAAGTATATCGTATAACGTATAATGTACAACGTTTAACGTATAACGTATAACGTAAAACGTATAACGTATAACGTATAACGTATAACGTATAACGTGTAACGAAGAACGTAAAAAGTATGACGTACTAAATATTACGTATATCGTATAACGTATAACGTATAGCGTATAACGTATAACGTATAACGTATAACGTATAACGTAAAACGTATAACGTATAACCTATAACGTATAACGTATAACGTATAACGTATAACGTATATCGTATATCGTATAAGGTATAACGTATAACGTATAACGTATAACGTATAATGTATAACGCGTAACGAAGAACGTATAACGAATAACGTATAACGTATAACATATAACGTATAACGTATAACGTATAACGTAAAACGTACAACGTATAACGTATAACGTATAACGTATAAAGTATATCGTATAACGTATAATGTACAACGTTTAACGTATAACGTATAACGTATAACGTACAACGTATAACGTATAACGTATAACGTAAAACGTATAACGTATAACCTATAACGTATAACGTATAACGTATAACGTATAACGTATATCGTATAACGTATAACGTATAACGTGTAACGAAGAACGTATAACGAATATACGTATAAGGTGTAACAAAGAACGTATAACGAATATACGTAAAACGTATGACGTATTACATACTACGAATAACGTATAACGTACAACGTATAACGTATAACGTATAACGTATAACGTATAACGTATATCGTATAACGAAGAACGTATAACGATTAACGTAAAACGTATGACGTATTACATATTACGTATAACGTATAACGTACAACGTATAACGTATAACGTATAACGTATAACGTATAACGTATAACGTATAACGTATAACGCATAACGTACAACGTATAACGAATAACGTATAACGTATAACGCATAACGTATAACGTATAACGTATAACGTATAACGGATAACGTATAACGTATAACGTATAACGTATAACGTATAACGTATAACGTATAACGTATAACGTATAACGTATAACGTATAACGTATAACGTATAACGTATAACGGGTAACAAAGAACGTATAACGAATAACGTAAAACGTATAACGTATTACATATTACGTATAACGTATAACGTGTATCGTATAACCTATGACGTATGACGTATACCGTATAACGTATAACGTGTATCGTATAACCTGTGACGTATAACGTATAACGTATAACGTATAACGTATAACGTATAACGTATAACGTATAGCGTACAACGTATAACGTATAACGTATAACGTATAACGTATAACGCATAACGTATAACGTATAACGTGCAACGAAGAACGAATAACGAATATACGTATAACGTGTAACGAAGAACTTATAACGAATATACGTAAAACGTATAAAGTATTACATATTACGTAGAACGTATAACGTGTATCGTATAACCTATGACGTATAACGTATAACGTATAACGTATAACGTATAACGTGTATCGTATAACCTATGACGTATAACGTATAACGTATAACGTATAACGTATAACGTATAACGTATAACGTATAACGTATAACGTATAACGTATAACGTATAACGTATAACGTATAACGTATAACGTATAACGTATAACGTATAACGTATAACGTATAACGTGTAACGTATAACGTATAACGTATAACGTATAACGTATAACGTATAACGTATAACGTATAACGTATAACGTATAACGTATAACGTATAACGTATAACGTATAACGCGTAACAAAGAACGTATAACGAATAACGTAAAACGTATAACGTATTACATATTACGTATAACGTATAACGTGTAACGTATAACGTATAACGTATAACGTATAACGTATAACGTATAACGTATAACGTATAACGTATAACGTATAACGTACAACGTATAACGTATAACGTATAACGTATAACGTATGACGTATAGCGTATAACGTATAACGTATAACGTATAACGTATAACGTATAACGTATAACGAATAACGTATAACGTATAACGTATAACGTATAACGTATAACGTATAACGTATAACGTATAACGTATAACGTATAACGTATAACGTACAACGCATAACGTATAACGTATAACGTGTAACGTATAACGTATAACGTATAACGTATAACGTATAACGTATAACGTATAACGTATAACGTATAACGTATAACGCATAACGTATAACGTATAACGTGCAACGAAGAACGAATAACGAATATACGTATAACGTGTGACGAAGAACTTATAACGAATATACGTAAAACGTATAAAGTATTACATATTACGTAGAACGTATAACGTGTATCGTATAACCTATGACGTATAACGTATAACGTATAACGTATAACGTATAACGTATAACGTATAACGTATAACGTATAACGTATAACGTATAACGTATAACGTATAACGTATAACGTATAACGTATAACGTATAACGTATATCGTATTACGTATAACGTATAACGTACAACGTATAACGTATAACGTATAACGTATAACGTATAACGTATAACGTATAACGCATACCGTATAATGTATAACGTATAACGTATAACGCAGAACGTAGAACGTATAACGTATTACGTATAACGTATAACGTATAACGGATAACGTATAACGTATATCGTATAACCTATGACGTATAACATATAACGTATAACGTATAACGTGTATCGTATAACCTATGACGTATAACGTATAACGTATAACGTATAACGTATAACGTATAACGTATAACGTATAACGTGTAACGTATAAAGCATAACGTATAACGTAAAACGTGCAACGAAGAACGTATAACGAATATACGTATAACGTGTAACGAAGAACTTATAACGAATATACGTAAAACGTATGAAGTATTACATATTACGTGGAACGTATAACGTGTATCGTATAACCTATGACGTATAACGTATAACGTATAACGTATAACGTATAACGTATAACGTATAACGTATAACGTATAACGTATAACGTATAACGTATAACGTATAACGTATAACGTATAACGTATAACGTATAACGTATAACGTATAACGTATAACGTATAACGTATAACGTATAACGTATGACGTATAGCGTATAACGTATAACGTATAACGTATAGCGTATAACGTATAACGTATAACGTATAACGTATAACGTATAACGTCTAACGTATAACGTATAACGTATAACGTAGATCGTATAACGTATAACGTATAACGTATAACGTATAACCTATAACGTATAACGTATAACGTATAACGTATAACGTATAACGTATATCGTATATCGTATAAGGTATAACGTATAACGTATAACGTATAACGTATAACGTATAATGTATAACGCGTAACGAAGAACGTATAACGAATAACGTATAACGTATAACATATAACGTATAACGTATAACGTATAACGTAAAACGTACAACGTATAACGTATAACGTATAACGTATAAAGTATATCGTATAACGTATAATGTACAACGTTTAACGTATAACGTATAACGTATAACGTACAACGTATAACGTATAACGTATAACGTAAAACGTATAACGTATAACCTATAACGTATAACGTATAACGTATAACGTATAACGTATATCGTATATCGTATAAGGTATAACGTATAACGTATAACGTATAACGTATAACGTATAACGTATAACGTATAACGTATAACGTATATCGTATATCGTATAAGGTATAACGTATAACGTATAACGTATAACGTATAATGTATAACGCGTAACGAAGAACGTATAACGAATAACGTATAACGTATAACATATAACGTATAACGTATAACGTATAACGTAAAACGTACAACGTATAACGTATAACGTATAACGTATAACGTATAACGTATAACGTATAACGTATAAAGTATAACGTATAACGTACAACATATAACGTACAACGTATAACGTATAACGTATAACGTATAACGTATAACGTATAACGTATAACGTATAACGTATAACGTATAACGTATAACGTATAACGTATAACGTATAACGCGTAACAAAGAACGTATAACGGATAACGTAAAACGTATAACGTATTACATATTACGTATAACGTATAACGTGTAACGTATAACGTATAACGTATAACGTATAACGTATAACGTATAACGTATAACGTATAACGTACAACGTGTAACGTATAACGTATAACGTATAACGTATGACGTATAGCGTATAACGTATAACGTATAACGTATAACGTATAACGTATAACGTATAACGAATAACGTATAACGTATAACGTATAACGTATAACGTATAACGTATAACGTATAACGTATAACGTATAACGTATAACGTACAACGCATAACGTATAACGTATAACGTGTAACGTATAACGTATAACGTATAACGTATAACGTATAACGTTTAACGTATAACGTATAACGTATAACGTATAACGCATAACGTATAACGTATAACGTGCAACGAAGAACGAATAACGAATATACGTATAACGTGTAACGAAGAACTTATAACGAATATACGTAAAACGTATAAAGTATTACATATTACGTAGAACGTATAACGTGTATCGTATAACCTATGACATATAACGTATAACGTATACCGTATAACGTATAACGTATAACGTATAACGTATAACGTATAACGTATAACGTATAACGTATAACGTATAACGTATAACGTATAACGTATAACGTATATCGTATTACGTATAACGTATAACGTACAACGTATAACGTATAACGTATAACGTATAACGTATAACGTATAACGTATAACGCATACCGTATAATGTATAACGTATAACGTATAACGCAGAACGTAGAACGTATAACGTATTACGTATAACGTATAACGTATAACGGATAACGTATAACGTATATCGTATATCCTATGACGTATAACGTATAACGTATAACGTATAACGTGTATCGTATAACCTATGACGTATAACGTATAACGTATAACGTATAACGTATAACGTATAACGTATAACGTATAACGTATAAAGCATAACGTATAACGTAAAACGTGCAACGAAGAACGTATAACGAATATACGTATAACGTGTAACGAAGAACTTATAACGAATATACGTAAAACGTATGAAGTATTACATATTACGTGGAACGTATAACGTGTATCGTATAACCTACGACGTATAACGTATAACGTATAACGTATAACGTATAACGTATAACGTATAACGTATAACGTATAACGTATAACGTATAACGTATAACGTATAACGTATAACGTATAACGTATAACGTATAACGTATAACGTATAACGTATAACGTATAACGTATAACGTATAACGTATAACGTATAACGTATAACGTATAACGTATGACGTATAGCGTATAACGTATAACGTATAACGTATAGCGTATAACGTATAACGTATAACGTATAACGTATAACGTATAACGTCTAACGTATAACGTATAACGTATAACGTAGATCGTATAACGTATAACGTATAACGTATAACGTATAACCTATAACGTATAACGTATAACGTATAACGTATAACGTATAACGTATATCGTATATCGTATAAGGTATAACGTATAACGTATAACGTATAACGTATAACGTATAATGTATAACGCGTAACGAAGAACGTATAACGAATAACGTATAACGTATAACATATAACGTATAACGTATAACGTATAACGTAAAACGTACAACGTATAACGTATAACGTATAACGTATAAAGTATATCGTATAACGTATAATGTACAACGTTTAACGTATAACGTATAACGTATAACGTACAACGTATAACGTATAACGTATAACGTAAAACGTATAACGTATAACCTATAACGTATAACGTATAACGTATAACGTATAACGTATATCGTATATCGTATAAGGTATAACGTATAACGTATAACGTATAACGTATAACGTATAACGTATAACGTATAACGTATAACGTATAACGTATAACGTATAACGTATAACGTATAACGTATAACGTATAACGTATAACGTGTAACGAAGAACGTAAAAAGTATGACGTACTAAATATTACGTATATCGTATAACGTATAACGTATAGCGTATAACGTATAACGTATAACGTATAACGTATAACGTATAACGTATAACGTATAACGTATAACGTATAACGTATAACGTATAACGTATAACGTATAAAGTATAACGTATAACGTACAACATATAACGTACAACGTATAACGTATAACGTATAACGTATAACGTATAACGTATAACGTATAACGTATAACGTATAACGTATAACGTATAACGTATAACGTATAACGTATAACGTATAACGTATAACGTATAACGTATAACGTATAACCTATAACGTATAACGTGTAACGAAGAACGTATAACGAATATACGTATAAGGTGTAACAAAGAACGTATAACGAATATACGTAAAACGTATGACGTATTACATACTACGAATAACGTATAACGTACAACGTATAACGTATAACGTATAACGTATAACGTATAACGTATATCGTATAACGAAGAACGTATAACGATTAACGTAAAACGTATGACGTATTACATATTACGTATAACGTATAACGTACAACGTATAACGTATAACGTATAACGTATAACGTATAACGTATAACGTATAACGCATAACGTACAACGTATAACGAATAACGTATAACGTATAACGCATAACGTATAACGTATAACGTATAACGTATAACGGATAACGTATAACGTATAACGTATAACGTATAACGTATAACGTATAACGTATAACGTATAACGTATAACGTATAACGTATAACGTATAACGTATAACGTATAACGTATAACGGGTAACAAAGAACGTATAACGAATAACGTAAATCGTATAACGTATTACATATTACGTATAACGTATAACGTGTATCGTATAACCTATGACGTATGACGTATACCGTATAACGTATAACGTGTATCGTATAACCTATGACGTATAACGTATAACGTATAACGTATAACGTGTATCGTATAACCTATGACGTATAACGTATAACGTATAACGTATAACGTATAACGTATAACGTATAACGTATAACGCATAACGTATAACGTATAACGTGCAACGAAGAACGTATAACGAATATACGTATAACGTGTAACGAAGAACTTATAACGAATATACGTAAAACGTATAAAGTATTACATATTACGTGGAACGTATAACGTGTATCGTACAACCTATGACGTATAACGTATAACGTATAACGTATAACGTATAAGGTATAACGTATAACGTATAACGTATAACGTATAACGTATAACGTATAACGTATAACGTATAACGTATAACGTATAACGTATAACGTATAACGTATAACGTATAACGTATAACGTATAACGTATAACGTATAACGTATAACGTATAACGTATAACGTATAACGTACAACGCATAACGTATAATGTATAACGTGTAACGTATAACGTATAACGTATAACGTATAACGTATAACGTATAACGTATAACGTATAACGCATAACGTATAACGTATAACGTGCAACGAAGAACGAATAACGAATATACGTATAACGTGTAACGAAGAACTTATAACGAATATACGTAAAACGTATAAAGTATTACATATTACGTAGAACGTATAACGTGTATCGTATAACCTATGACGTATAACGTATAACGTGTATCGTATAACCTATGACGTATAACGTATAACGTATAACGTATAACGCACAACGTATAACGTATAACGTATAACGTATACCGTATAACGTATAACGTATAACTTATAACGTATAACGTATAACGTATAACGTATAACGTATAACGTATAACGTATAACGTATAATGTATAACGTATAACGTATAACGTATAACGTATAACGTATAACGTAAAACGTACAACGTATAACGTATAACGTATAACGTATAACGTATAACGTGTAACGTATAACGTATAACGTATAACGTATAACGTATAACGTATAACGTATAACGTATAACGTATAACGTACAACGTATAACGTATAACGTATAACATATAACGCATAACGTATAACGTATAACGTATAACGTATAACGGATAACGTATAACGTATATCGTATAAGGTATAACGTATAACGTATAACGTATAACGTATAACGTATAACGTATAACGCGTAACGAAGAACGTATAACGAATAACGTAAAACGTAGAACGTATTACATATTACGTATAACGTATAACGTGTATCGTATAACCTATGACGTATAACGTATAACGTATAACGTATAACGTATAACGTATAACGTATAACGTATAACGTATAACGTATAACGTATAACGTATAACGTATAACGTATAACGTATAACGTATAACGTATAAAGTATAACATATAACGTATACCGTATAACGTAAAACGTACAACGTATAACGTATAACGTATAACGTGTAACGTATAACGTGTAACGTATAACGTATAACGTATAACGTATAACGTACAACGCATAACGTATAACGTATAACGTGTAACGTATAACGTATAACGTATAACGTATAACGTATAACGTATAACGTATAACGTATAACGTACAACGCATAAAGTATAACGTATAACGTATAACGTATAACGTATAACGTATAACGTATAACGTATAAAGTATACCGTATAACGTATAACGCATAACGTATAACGTATAACGTGCAACGAAGAACGAATAACGAATATACGTATAACGTGTAACGAAGAACTTATAACGAATATACGTAAAACGTATAAAGTATTACATATTACGTAGAACGTATAACGTGTATCGTATAACCTATGACGTATAACGTATAACGTATAACGTATAACGTATAACGTATAACGTATAACGTATAACGTATAACGTATAACGTATAACGCATACCGTATAATGTATAACGTACAACGTATAACGTAGAACGTAGAACGTAGAACGTATAACGTATAACGTATAACGTATAACGTATAACGTATAACGGATAACGTATAACGTATATCGTATAAGGTATAACGTATAACGTATAACGTATAACGTATAACGTATAACGCGTAACGAAGAACGTATAACGAATAACGTAAAACGTAGAACGTATTACATATTACGTATAACGTATAACGTGTATCGTATAACCTATGACGTATAACGTATAACGTATAACGTATAACGTATAACGTATAACGTATAACGTATAACGTATAACGTATAACGTATAACGTATAACGTATAACGTATAACGTATAACGTATAAAGTATAACGTATAACGTATACCGTATAACGTACAACGTGTAACTTATAACGTATAACGTATAACGTATAACGTGTATCGTATAACCTGTGACGTATAACGTATAACGTATAACGTATAACGTATAACGTATAACGTATAACGTATAGCGTACAACGTATAACGTATAACGTATAACGTATAACGTATAACGCATAACGTATAACGTATAACGTGCAACGAAGAACGAATAACGAATATAGGTATAACGTGTAACGAAGAACTTATAACGAATATACGTAAAACGTATAAAGTATTACATATTACGTAGAACGTATAACGTGTATCGTATAACCTATGACGTATAACGTATAACGTATAACGTATAACGTATTACGTGTATCGTATAACCTATGACGTATAACGTATAACGTATAACGTATAACGTATAACGTATAACGTATAACGTATAACGTATAACGTATAACGTATAACGTATAACGTATAACGTATAACGTATAACGTATAGCGTACAACGTATAACGTATAACGTATAACGTATAACGTATAACGCATAACGTATAACGTATAACGTGCAACGAAGAACGAATAACGAATATACGTATAACGTGTAACGAAGAACTTATAACGAATATACGTAAAACGTATAAAGTATTACATATTACGTAGAACGTATAACGTGTATCGTATAACCTATGACGTATAACGTATAACGTATAACGTATAACGTATAACGTGTATCGTATAACCTATGACGTATAACGTATAACGTATAACGTATAACGTATAACGTATAACGTATAACGCAGAACGTATAACGTATAACGTATAACGTATAACGTATAACGTATAACGTATAACGTATAACGTATAACGGAAAACGTATAACGTATATCGTATAAGGTATAACGTATAACGTATGACGTATAACGTATAACGTATAACGTATAACGCGTAACGAAGAACGTATAACGAATAACGTATAACGTATAACGTATAACGTATAACGTATAACGTATGACGTATAACGTACAACGTATAACGAATAATGTATAACGTATAACGTATAACGTACAACGTATAACGTATAACGTATAACATATAACGCATAACGTATAACGTATAACGTATAACGTATAACGGATAACGTATAACGTATATCGTATAAGGTATAACGTATAACGTATAACGTATAACGTATAACGTATAACGTGTATCGTATAACCTATGACGTATAACGTATAACGTATAACGTATAACGTGTATCGTATAACCTATGACGTGTAACGTATAACGTATAACGCGTAACGAAGAACGTATAACGAATAACGTAAAAGGTATAACGTATTACATACTACGTATAACGTATAACGTGTATCGTAAAACCTATGACGTATAACGTATAACGTATAACGTATAACGTATAACGTATAACGTATAACGTATAACGTATAACTTATAACGTATAACGTATAACGTATAACGTATAACGTATAACATATAACGCATAACGTATAACGTATAACGTATAACGTATAACGTATAACGGATAACGTATAACGTATATCGTATAAGGTATAACGTATAACGTATAACGTATAACGTATAACGCGTAACGAAGAACGTATAACGAATAACGTAAAACGTAGAACGTATTACATATTACGTATAACGTATAACGTGTATCGTATAACCTATGACGTCTGACGTATAACGTATAACGTATAACGTGTATCGTATAACCTATGACGTATAACGTATAACGTACAACGTATAACGTGTATCGTATAACCTATGACGTATAACGTATAACGTATAACGTATAACGTATAACGTATAACGTATAACGTATAACGTATAACGTATAACGTATAACGTATAACGTATAACGTATAACGTATAACGTATAACGTATAACGTATAACGTATAACGTATAACATATAACGCGTAACGAAGAACGTATAACGAATAACGTATAACGTATAACGTATAACGTATAACGTATAACGTATAACGTATAACGTATAACGTATAACGTATAACGTACAACGTATAACGTATAACGTATAACGTATAACGTATAACGTACAGCGTATAACGTATAACGTATAACATATAACGCATAACGTATAACGTATAACGTATAACGTATAACGGATAACGTATAACGTATATCGTATAAGGTATAACGTATAACGTATAACGTATATCGTATAACGTAAAACGCGTAACGAAGAACGTATAACGAATAACGTATAACGTATAACGTATAACGTATAACGTATAACGTATAACGTATAACGTATAACGTACAACGTATAACGTATAACGTATAACGTATAACGTATAACGTATAACGTATAACGTATAAAGTATAACGTATAACGTATATCGTATAACGTATAACGTATAACGAATAACGTAAAAAGCATGACGTATTACATATTACGTATAACGTATAACGCATAACGTAAAACGTATGACGTATTACATATTACGTATAACGTATAACGTACAACGTATAACGTATAACGTATAGCATATAACGTATAACGTATAACGTATAACGTACAACGTATAACGAATAATGTATAACGTATAACGCATAACGTATAGTGTATAACGTATAACGTATAACGTATGACGTATAGCGTATAACGTATAACGTGTAACGTATAACGTGTAACGTATAACGTATATCGTATAACGTATAACGTATAACGTATAACGTATAACGTATAACGTATAAAGTATAACGTATAACGTATATCGTATAACGTATAACGTATAACGAATAACGTAAAAAGCATGACGTATTACATATTACGTATAACGTATAACGCATAACGTATAACGTATAACGTATAACGTATAACGTATAACGTATAACGTATAACGTATAACGTATAACGTATAACGTATAACGTATAACGTATAACGTATAACGTATAACGTATAACGTATAACGTATAACGTATAACGTATAACGTATAACGCATACCGTATAATGTATAACGTATAACGTATAACGTAGAACGTAGAACGTAGAACGTATAACGTATAACGTATAACGTATAACGTATAACGTATAACGGATAACGTATAACGTATATCGTATAAGGTATAACGTATAACGTATAACGTATAACGTATAACGTATAACGCGTAACGAAGAACGTATAACGAATAACGTAAAACGTAGAACGTATTACATATTACGTATAACGTATAACGTGTATCGTATAACCTATGACGTATAACGTATAACGTATAACGTATAACGTATAACGTATAACGTATAACGTATAACGTATAACGTATAACGTATAACGTATAACGTATAAAGTATAACGTATAACGTATACCGTATAACGTACAACGTGTAACTTATAACGTATAACGTATAACGTATAACGTGTATCGTATAACCTGTGACGTATAACGTATAACGTATAACGTATAACGTATAACGTATAACGTATAACGTATAGCGTACAACGTATAACGTATAACGTATAACGTATAACGTATAACGTATAACGCATAACGTATAACGTATAACGTGCAACGAAGAACGAATAACGAATATACGTATAACGTGTAACGAAGAACTTATAACGAATATACGTAAAACGTATAAAGTATTACATATTACGTAGAACGTATAACGTGTATCGTATAACCTATGACGTATAACGTATAACGTATAACGTATAACGTATAACGTGTATCGTTTAACCTATGACGTATAACGTATAACGTATAACGTATAACGTATAACGTATAATGTATAACGTATAACGTATAACGTATAACGTATAACGTATAACGTATAACGTATAACGTATAACGTATAACGTGTATCGTATAACCTGTGACGTATAACGTATAACGTATAACGTATAACGTATAACGTATAACGTATAACGTATAGCGTACAACGTATAACGTATAACGTATAACGTATAACGTATAACGCATAACGTATAACGTATAACGTGCAACGAAGAACGAATAACGAATATACGTATAACGTGTAACGAAGATCTTATAACGAATATACGTAAAACGTATAAAGTATTACATATTACGTAGAACGTATAACGTGTATCGTATAACCTATGACGTATAACGTATAACGTATAACGTATAACGTATAACGTATAACGTATAACGTATAACGTATAACGTATAACGTATAACGTATAACGTATAACGTATAACGTATTACGTATAACGTATAACGTACAACGTATAACGTATAACGTATAACGTATAACATATAACGTATAACGTATAACGTATAACGTATAACGTATAACGTATAACGTATGACGTATAACGTATAACGTATAACGTATAACGTATAACGTACAACGTATAGCGAATAACGTATAACGTATAACGCATAACGTATAACGTATAACGTATAACGTATAACGGATAACGTATAACGTATATCGTATAAGGTATAACGTATAACGTATAACGTATAACGTATAACGTATAACGTGTAACGCGTAACAAAGAACGTATTACGAATAACGTAAAACGTATAACGTATTACATATTACGTAGAACGTATAACGTGTATCGTATAACCTATGACGTATAACGTATAACGTATAACGTATAACGTGTAACCAAGAACGTATAACGATTAACGTAAAACGTATGACGTATTACATATTACGTATAACGTATAACGTACAACGTATAACGTATAACGTATAACGTATAACGTATAACGTATATCGTATAACGTATAACGTGTAACGTGTAACGAAGAACGTATAACGATTAACGTAAAACGTATGACGTATTACATATTACGTATAACGTGTAACGTATAACGTATAACGTATAACGTATAACGTATAACGTATAACGTATAACGTATAACGTATAACGTATAAAGTATAACGTATAACGTATATCGTATAACGTATAACGTATAACGAATAACGTAAAAAGCATGACGTATTACATATTACGTATAACGTATAACGCATAACGTATAACGTATAACGTATAACGTATAACGTATAACGTATAACGTATAACGTATAACGTATAACGTATAACGTATAACGTATAACGTATAACGTATAACGTATAACGTATAACGTATAACGTATAACGTATAACGCATACCGTATAATGTATAACGTATAACGTATAACGTAGAACGTAGAACGTAGAACGTATAACGTATAACGTATAACGTATAACGTATAACGTATAACGGATAACGTATAACGTATATCGTATAAGGTATAACGTATAACGTATAACGTATAACGTATAACGTATAACGCGTAACGAAGAACGTATAACGAATAACGTAAAACGTAGAACGTATTACATATTACGTATAACGTATAACGTGTATCGTATAACCTATGACGTATAACGTATAACGTATAACGTATAACGTATAACGTATAACGTATAACGTATAACGTATAACGTATAACGTATAACGTATAACGTATAACGTATAACGTATAACGTATAAAGTATAACGTATAACGTATACCGTATAACGTACAACGTGTAACTTATAACGTATAACGTATAACGTATAACGTGTATCGTATAACCTGTGACGTATAACGTATAACGTATAACGTATAACGTATAACGTATAACGTATAACGTATAACGTATAGCGTACAACGTATAACGTATAACGTATAACGTATAACGTATAACGTATAACGCATAACGTATAACGTATAACGTGCAACGAAGAACGAATAACGAATATACGTATAACGTGTAACGAAGAACTTATAACGAATATACGTAAAACGTATAAAGTATTACATATTACGTAGAACGTATAACGTGTATCGTATAACCTATGACGTATAACGTATAACGTATAACGTATAACGTATAACGTGTATCGTATAACCTATGACGTATAACGTATAACGTATAACGTATAACGTATAACGTATAATGTATAACGTATAACGTATATCGTATAACGCGTAACGAAGAACGTATAACGAATAACGTATAACGTATAACGTATAACGTATAACGTATAACGTATAACGTATAACGTACAACGTATAACGTATAACGTATAACGTATAACGTATAACATACAACGTATAACGTATAACGTATAACATATAACGCATAACGTATAACGTATAACGTATAACGTATAACGGATAACGTATAACGTATATCGTATAACGTATAACGTATAACGTATAACGTATAACGTACAACGTATAACGTATAACGTATAACGTATAACGTATAACGTATAAAGTATAACGTATAACGTATAACGTATAACGTATAACGCGTATCGGAGAACGTATAACGAATAACGTAAAACGTATAACGTATTACATATTACATATAACGTATAACGTGTATCGTATTACCTATGACGTATGACGTATAACGTATAACGTATAACGTATAACGTATAACGTAAAACGTATAACGTATAACGTATAACGTATAACGTATAACGTATAACGAATAACGTAAAAAGTATGACGTATTACATATTACGTATATCGTATAACGTATAACGTATAACGTATAACGTATAACGTATAACGTATAACGTATAACGTATAACGTATAACGTATAACGTTTAACGTATAACGTATAACGTATAACGTATAACGTATAACGTATAACGTATAACGTATAACGTATAACGTATAACGTATAACGTATAACGTATAACGTATAACGTATAACGTATAACGTATAACGTATAACGTATAACGTATAAAGTATAACGTATAATGTATTACATATTACATATAACGTATAACGTGTATCGTATTACCTATGACGTATGAAGTATAACGTATAACGTATAACGTGTATCGTATAACCTATGACGTATAACGTATAACGTATAACGTATAACGTATAACGTATAACGTGTAACGAAAAACGTATAACGTATAACGTATAACGTATAACGTATCACGTATAACGTATAACGTATAACGTATAACGTATAACGTATAACGTATAACGTATAACGTATAACGTATAACGTGTAACGTATAACGTATAACGTATAACGTATAACGTATAACGTATAACGTATAACGTATAACGTATAACGTTTAACGTATAACGTATAACGTATAACGTATAACGTATAACGTATAACGTATAACGTATAACGTATAACGTATAACGTATAACGTATAACGTATAACGCATAACGTATAACGCATAACGCATAACGTATATGGTATAACGTATAACGTATAACGCATAACGTATAACGCATAACGCATAACGCATATCGTATAACGTATAACGTATAACGTATAACGTATAACGTATAACGTATAACGTATAACGTATAACGTATAACGTATAACGCATATCGTATAACGTATAACGTATAACGTATAACGTATAACGTATAACGTATAACGTATAACGTATAACGTATAACGTATAACGTATAACGTATAACGTATAACGTATAACGTATAACGTATAACGTATAACGTATAACGTATAACGTGTATCGTATAACCTATGACGTATAACGTATAACGTATAACGTATAACGTGTATCGTATAACCTATGACGTATAACGTATAACGTATAACGTATAACGTATAACGTATAACGCGTATCGAAGAACGTATAACGAATAACGTAAAACGTATAACGTATTACATATTACATATAACGTATAACGTGTATCGTATAACCTATGACGTATGACGTATAACGTATAACGTATAACGTATAACGTATAACGTGTATCGTATAACCTATGACGTATAACGTATAACGTATAACGTATAACGTATAACGTATAACGTATAACGTATAACGTATAACGTATAACGTATAACGTATAACGTATAACGTATAACGTATAACGTATAACGTATAACGTATAACGTATAACGTATAACGTATAACGTATAACGTATAACGTATAACGCATAACGTATAACGTATAACGTGTAACGAAGAACGTATAACGTGTAACGAAGAACGTATAACGAATATACGTATAACGAATATACGTATAACGTGTAACGAAGAACGTATAACGTATAACGTATAACGTATAACGTATAACGTATAACGTATAACGTATAACGTATAACGTATAACGTATAACGTATAACGTACAACGTATAACGTATAAAGTATAACGTATAACGTACAACGTATAACGTATAACGTATAACGTATAACGTATAACGTATAACGTATAACGTATAACGTATAACGTATAACGTATAACGTATAACGTATAACGTATCACGTATAACGTATAACGTATAACGTATAACGTATAACGTATAACGTATAACGTATAACGTATAACGTATAACGTATAACGTATAACGTATAACGTATCACGTATAACGTATAACGTATAACGTATAACGTATAACGTATAACGTATAACGTATAAAGTATAACGTATAACGTATAACGTATAACGTATAACGCGTAACGAAGAACGTATAACGAATAACGTAAAACGTATAACGTATTACATATTACATATAACGTATAACGTGTATCGTATTACCTATGACGTATGACGTATAACGTATAACATATAACGTATAACGTATAACGTAAAACGTATAACGTATAACGTATAACGTATAACGTGTATCGTATAACCTATGACGTATAACGTATAACGTATAACGTATAACGTATAACGCGTAACAAAGAACGTATAACGTATAACGTATAACGCGTAACAAAGAACGTATAACGAATAACATAAAAGGTATGACGTATTACATACTACATATAACGTATAACGTGTATCGTACAACCTATGACGTATAACGTATAACGTATAACGTATAACGTATAACGTATAACGTATAACGTATAACGTATAACGTATAACGTATAACGTATAACGTATAACGTATAACGTATAACGTATAACGTATAACGTATAACGTATAACGTATAACGTATAACGTATAACGTATAACGTATAACGTATAACGTATAACGTATAACGTATAACGTATAACGTATAACGTATAACGTATCACGTATAACGTATAACGTATAACGTATAACGTATAACGTATAACGTATAAAGTATAACGTATAACGTATAACGTATAACGTATAACGCGTAACGAAGAACGTATAACGAATAACGTAAAACGTATAACGTATTACATATTACATATAACGTATAACGTGTATCGTATTACCTATGACGTATGACGTATAACGTATAACATATAACGTATAACGTATAACGTAAAACGTATAACGTATAACGTATAACGTATAACGTATAACGTATAACGAATAACGTAAAAAGTATGACGTATTACATATTACGTATATCGTATAACGTATAACGTATAACGTATAATGTATAACGTATAACGTATAACGTATAACGTATAACGTATAACGTATAACGTATAACGTATAACGTATAACGTATAACGTATAACGTATAACGTATAACGTATAACGTATAACGTATAACGTATAACGTATAACGTATAACGTATAACGTATAACGTATAAAGTATAACGTATAACGTATAACGTATAACGTATAACGCGTATCGAAGAACGTATAACGAATAACGTAAAACGTATAACGTATTACATATTACATATAACGTATAACGTGTATCGTATTACCTATGACGTATGACGTATAACGTATAACGTATAACGTGTATCGTATAACCTATGACGTATAACGTATAACGTATAACGTATAACGTGTATCGTATAACCTATGACGTATAACGTATAACGTATAACGTATAACGTATAACGCATAACGTATAACGTATAACGCATAACGTATATCGTATAACGTATAACGTATAACGTATAACGTATAACG
>NW_027479991.1:0-47801 GCF_051014685.1 Ptiloglossa arizonensis | reverse complement strand
GAAAAATTTGTTGTCTTCCCAACCATTTCTTAGCTTCAAACTGCCATATCTCGCGAACGGATTGACCTAAGCCAAAAATTCCTGTTGCATCTGAAAGAAGAAACTCGCCCGATTACAACGTTATGTGTATTTTTTCCCTAGGCCATTCTGGTTAAGCGTTTGGAGCAGCAGAAGTGCGAAAAATTTGTTGTCTTCTCAACCATTTCTTAGCATCAAACTCCCATATCTCGCGAACGGATTGACCTAACCCAAAAATTCCTGTTGCGTCTGAAAGTAGAAATTCGCCCGATTACAACGGTATGTGTATTTTTTCCCTAGGCCATTCTGGTTAAGCGTTTGGAGCAGCAGAATTGCGAAAAATGTTTTGCCTTCTCAACCATTTCTTAGCTTCAAACTCCCATATCTCGCGAACGGATTGACCTAACCCAAAAATTCCTGTTGCGTCTGAAAGTAGAAACTCGCCCGATTACAACGGTATGTGTATTTTTTCCCTAGGCCATACTGATTAAACGTTTGGAGCAGCAGAAGTGCGAAAAATTTGTTGTCTTCTCAACCATTTCTTAGCTTCAGACTCCCATATCTCGCGAACGGATTGACCTAACCCAAAAATTCCTGTTGCATCTGAAAGTAGAAACTCGCCCGATTACAACGGTACGTGTATTTTTCCCTTAGGCCATTCTGGTTAAGCGATTGGAGCAGCAGAAGTGCGAAAAATTTTTTGCCTTCTCAACCATTTCTTGGCTTCAAACTCCCATATCTCGCGAACGGATTGACCAAACCCAGAAGTTCCTGCTGCATCTGAAAGTAGAAACTCACCCGATTACAACGATATGCGTATTTTTTCCCTAGGCCATTCTGGTTAAGCGTTTGGAGCAGCAGAATTGCGAAAAATGTTTTGCCTTCTCAACCATTTCTTAGCTTCAAACTCCCATATCTCGCGAACGGATTGACCTAACCCAAAAATTCCTGTTGCGTCTGAAAGTAGAAACTCGCCCGATTACAACGGTATGTGTATTTTTTCCCTAGGCCATTCCGATTAAGCGTTTGGAGCAGCAGAATTGCGAAAAATTTGTTGTCTTCATAACCATTTCTTAGCTTCAAACTCCCATATCTCGCGAACGGGTTGACCTAACCAAAAAATTCCTATTGCATCTGAAAGTAGAAACTCGCCCGATTAGAACGGTACGTGTATTTTTTCGCAAGGCCATTCTGGTTAAGCGTTTGGAGCAGCAGAATTGCGAAAAATGTTTTGCCTTCTCAACCATTTCTTGGCTTCAAACCCCCATATCTCGCGAACGGATTGACCTAACCCAAAAATTCGTATTGCATCTGAAAGTAGAAACTCGCCCGATTACAACGGTACGTGTATTTTTCCCTTGGGCCATTCTGGTTAAGCGATTGGAGCAGCAGAAGTGCGAAAAATTTATTGTCTTCTCAACCATTTCTTAGCTTGAAAGTCCCATATCTCGCGAACGGATTGACCTAACCCAAAAATTCCTGTTGCATCTGAAAGTAGAAACTCGCCCGATTACAACGGTATGTGTATTTTTTCCCTAGGCCATTCTGGTTAAGCGTTTGGAGCAGCAGAAGTGCGAAAAATTTGTTGTCTTCCCAACCATTTCTTAGCTTCAAACTGCCATATCTCGCGAACGGATTGACCTAACCCAAAAATTCCTGTTGCATCTGAAAGTAGAAACTCGCCCGATTACAACGGTATGTGTATTTTTTCCCTAGGCCATACTGATTCAGCGTTTGGAGCAGCAGAAGTGCGAAAAATTTGTTGTCCTCATAACCATTTCTTAGCTTCAAACTCCCATATCTCGCGAACGGATTGACCTAACCCAAAAATTCCTATTGCATCTGAAAGTAGAAACTCGCCCGATTACAGCGGTATGTGTATTTTTTCCCTAGGCAATTCTGGTTAAGCGTTTGGTGCAGCAGAATTGCGAAAAATTTTTTGCCTTCTCAACCATTTCTTGGCTTCAAACTCCCATATCTCGCGAACGGACTGACCTAACCCAAAAATTCCTGTTGCATCTGAAAGTAGAAACTCGCCCGATTACAGCGGTATGTGTATATTTTCCCTAGGCCATTCTGGTTAAGCGTTTGGAGCAGCAGAAGTGCGAAAAAATTGTTGTCTTCTTAACCATTACTTAGCTTTAAACTCCCATATCTCGCGAACGGATTGACCTAACCCAAAAATTCCTATTGCATCTGAAAGTAGAAACTCGCCCGATTACAACGGTATGTGTATTTTTTCCCTAGGCCGTTCTGGTTAAGCGTTTGGAGCAGCAGTAGTGCGAAAAATTTGTTGTCTTCTTTACCATTTCTTAGCTTCAAACTCCCATATCTCGCGAACGGATTGACCTAACCCAAAAATTCTTGTTGCATCTGAAAGAAGAAACACGCCCGATTACAACGGTATGTGTATTTTTTCCCTAGGCCATTCTGGTTAAGCGTTTGGAGCAGCAGAAGTGCGAATAATTTATTGTCTTCTCAACCATTTCTTAGCTTGAAAGTCCCATATCTCGCGAACGGATTGACCTAACCCAAAAATTCCTGTTGCGTCTGAAAGTAGAAACTCGCCCGATTACAACGGTATGTGTATTTTTTCCCTAGGCCATACTGATTAAACGTTTGGAGCAGCAGAAGTGCGAAAAATTTGTTGTCTTCTCAACCATTTCTTAGCTTCAGACTCCCATATCTCGCGAACGGATTGACCTAACCCAAAAATTCCTGTTGCATCTGAAAGTAGAAACTCGCCCGATTACAACGGTACGTGTATTTT
This sequence comes from Ptiloglossa arizonensis, assembly GCF_051014685.1. Taxonomy (NCBI): domain Eukaryota; kingdom Metazoa; phylum Arthropoda; class Insecta; order Hymenoptera; family Colletidae; genus Ptiloglossa; species Ptiloglossa arizonensis. The sequence continues at coordinate 45,013 of NW_027479991.1, read as the reverse complement.
TCCCTTAGGCCATTCTGGTTAAGCGATTGGAGCAGCAGAAGTGCGAAAAATTTTTTGCCTTCTCAACCATTTCTTGGCTTCAAACACCCATATCTCGCGAACGGATTGACCAAACCCAGAAGTTCCTGCTGCATCTGAAAGTAGAAACTCACCCGATTACAACGATATGCGTATTTTTTCCCTAGGCCATTCTGGTTAAGCGTTTGGAGCAGCAGAATTGCGAAAAATGTTTTGCCTTCTTTACCATTTCTTAGCTTCAAACTCCCATATCTCGCGAACGGATTGACCTAACCCAAAAATTCTTGTTCCATCTGAAAGTAGAAACTCGCCCGATTACAACGGTACGTGTATTTTTCCCTTGGGCCATTCTGGTTAAGCGATTGGAGCAGCAGAAGTGCGAAAAATTTATTGTCTTCTCAACCATTTCTTAGCTTGAAAGTCCCATATCTCGCGAACGGATTGACCTAACCCAAAAATTCCTGTTGCATCTGAAAGTAGAAACTCGCCCGATTACAACGGTATGTGTATTTTTTCCCTAGGCCATTCTGATTAAGCGTTTGGAGCAGCAGAAGTCCGAAAAATTTTTTGCCTTCTCAACCATTTCTTAGCTTCAGACTCCCATATCTCGCGAACGGATTGACCTAACCCAAAAATTCCTGTTGCATCTGAAAGTAGAAACTCGCCCGATTACAACTGTACGTGTATTTTTCCCTTAGGCCATTCTGGTTAAGCGTTTGGAGCAGCAGAATTGCGAAAAATGTTTTGCCTTCTCAACCATTTCTTAGCTTCAAACTCCCATATCTCGCGAACGGATTGACCTAACCCAAAAATTCCTGTTGCGTCTGAAAGTAGAAACTCGCCCGATTACAACGGTATGTGTATTTTTTCCCTAGGCCATTCCGATTAAGCGTTTGGAGCAGCAGAATTGCGAAAAATTTGTTGTCTTCCCAACCATTTCTTAGCTTCAAACTGCCATATCTCGCGAACGGATTGACCTAACCCAAAAATTCCTGTTGCATCTGAAAGTAGAAACTCGCCCGATTACAACGGTATGTGTATTTTTTCCCTAGGCCATACTGATTCAGCGTTTGGAGCAGCAGAAGTGCGAAAAATTTGTTGTCCTCATAACCATTTCTTAGCTTCAAACTCCCATATCTCGCGAACGGATTGACCTAACCCAAAAATTCCTATTGCATCTGAAAGTAGAAACTCGCCCGATTACAGCGGTATGTGTATTTTTTCCCTAGGCAATTCTGGTTAAGCGTTTGGTGCAGCAGAATTGCGAAAAATTTTTTGCCTTCTCAACCATTTCTTGGCTTCAAACTCCCATATCTCGCGAACGGACTGACCTAACCCAAAAATTCCTGTTGCATCTGAAAGTAGAAACTCGCCCGATTACAGCGGTATGTGTATATTTTCCCTAGGCCATTCTGGTTAAGCGTTTGGAGCAGCAGAATTGCGAAAAAATTGTTGTCTTCTTAACCATTACTTAGCTTTAAACTCCCATATCTCGCGAACGGATTGACCTAACCCAAAAATTCCTATTGCATCTGAAAGTAGAAACTCGCCCGATTACAACGGTATGTGTATTTTTTCCCTAGGCCGTTCTGGTTAAGCGTTTGGAGCAGCAGTAGTGCGAAAAATTTGTTGTCTTCTTTACCATTTCTTAGCTTCAAACTCCCATATCTCGCGAACGGATTGACCTAACCCAAAAATTCTTGTTGCATCTGAAAGAAGAAACACGCCCGATTACAACGGTATGTGTATTTTTTCCCTAGGCCATTCTGGTTAAGCGTTTGGAGCAGCAGAAGTGCGAATAATTTATTGTCTTCTCAACCATTTCTTAGCTTGAAAGTCCCATATCTCGCGAACGGATTGACCTAACCCAAAAATTCCTGTTGCGTCTGAAAGTAGAAACTCGCCCGATTACAACGGTATGTGTATTTTTTCCCTAGGCCATACTGATTAAACGTTTGGAGCAGCAGAAGTGCGAAAAATTTGTTGTCTTCTCAACCATTTCTTAGCTTCAGACTCCCATATCTCGCGAACGGATTGACCTAACCCAAAAATTCCTGTTGCATCTGAAAGTAGAAACTCGCCCGATTACAACGGTACGTGTATTTTTCCCTTAGGCCATTCTGGTTAAGCGATTGGAGCAGCAGAAGTGCGAAAAATTTTTTGCCTTCTCAACCATTTCTTGGCTTCAAACTCCCATATCTCGCGAACGGATTGACCAAACCCAGAAGTTCCTGCTGCATCTGAAAGTAGAAACTCACCCGATTACAACGATATGCGTATTTTTTCCCTAGGCCATTCTGGTTAAGCGTTTGGAGCAGCAGAATTGCGAAAAATGTTTTGCCTTCTCAACCATTTCTTGGCTTCAAACTCCCATATCTCGCGAACGGATTGACCTAACCCAAAAATTCTTGTTGCATCTGAAAGAAGAAACACGCCCGATTACAACGGTATGTGTATTTTTTCCCTAGGCCATTCTGGTTAAGCGATTGGAGCAGCAGAAGTGCGAAAAATTTATTGTCTTCTCAACCATTTCTTAGCTTGAAAGTCCCATATCTCGCGAACGGATTGACCTAACCCAAAAATTCCTGTTGCATCTGAAAGTAGAAACTCGCCCGATTACAACGGTATGTGTATTTTTTCACTCGGGCATTCTGATTAAGCGTTTGGAGCAGCAGAAGTCCGAAAAATTTGTTGTCTTCCCAACCATTTCTTAGCTTCAAACTGCCATATCTCGCGAACGGATTGACCAAACCCAGAAGTTCCTGCTGCATCTGAAAGTAGAAACTCACCCGATTACAACGATATGCGTATTTTTTCCCTAGGCCATTCTGGTTAAGCGTTTGGAGCAGCAGAATTGCGAAAAATGTTTTGCCTTCTCAACCATTTCTTAGCATCAAACTCCCATATCTCGCGAACGGATTGACCTAACCCAAAAATTCCTGTTGCGTCTGAAAGTAGAAATTCGCCCGATTACAACGGTATGTGTATTTTTTCCCTAGGCCATTCTGGTTAAGCGTTTGGAGCAGCAGAATTGCGAAAAATGTTTTGCCTTCTCAACCATTTCTTAGCTTCAAACTCCCATATCTCGCGAACGGATTGACCTAACCCAAAAATTCCTGTTGCGTCTGAAAGTAGAAACTCGCCCGATTACAACGGTATGTGTATTTTTTCCCTAGGCCATACTGATTACACGTTTGGAGCAGCAGAAGTGCGAAAAATTTGTTGTCTTCTCAACCATTTCTTAGCTTCAGACTCCCATATCTCGCGAACGGATTGACCTAACCCAAAAATTCCTGTTGCATCTGAAAGTAGAAACTCGCCCGATTACAACGGTACGTGTATTTTTCCCTTAGGCCATTCTGGTTAAGCGATTGGAGCAGCAGAAGTGCGAAAAATTTTTTGCCTTCTCAACCATTTCTTGGCTTCAAACTCCCATATCTCGCGAACGGATTGACCAAACCCAGAAGTTCCTGCTGCATCTGAAAGTAGAAACTCACCCGATTACAACGATATGCGTATTTTTTCCCTAGGCCATTCTGGTTAAGCGTTTGGAGCAGCAGAATTGCGAAAAATGTTTTGCCTTCTCAACCATTTCTTGGCTTCAAACTCCCATATCTCGCGAACGGATTGACCTAACCCAAAAATTCGTATTGCATCTGAAAGTAGAAACTCGCCCGATTACAACGGTACGTGTATTTTTCCCTTGGGCCATTCTGGTTAAGCGATTGGAGCAGCAGAAGTGCGAAAAATTTATTGTCTTCTCAACCATTTCTTAGCTTGAAAGTCCCATATCTCGCGAACGGATTGACCTAAGCTAAAAATTCCTGTTGCATCTGAAAGTAGAAACTCGCCCGATTACAACGGTATGTGTATTTTTTTCCTCGGCCATTCTCATTAAGCGTTTGGAGCAGCAGAAGTGCGAAAAATTTGTTGTCTTCCCAACCATTTCTTAGCTTCAAACTGCCATATCTCGCGAACGGATTGACCTAAGCCAAAAATTCCTGTTGCATCTGAAAGAAGAAACTCGCCCGATTACAACGTTATGTGTATTTTTTCCCTAGGCCATTCTGGTTAAGCGTTTGGAGCAGCAGAAGTGCGAAAAATTTGTTGTCTTCTCAACCATTTCTTAGCATCAAACTCCCATATCTCGCGAACGGATTGACCTAACCCAAAAATTCCTGTTGCGTCTGAAAGTAGAAATTCGCCCGATTACAACGGTATGTGTATTTTTTCCCTAGGCCATTCTGGTTAAGCGTTTGGAGCAGCAGAATTGCGAAAAATGTTTTGCCTTCTCAACCATTTCTTAGCTTCAAACTCCCATATCTCGCGAACGGATTGACCTAACCCAAAAATTCCTGTTGCGTCTGAAAGTAGAAACTCGCCCGATTACAACGGTATGTGTATTTTTTCCCTAGGCCATACTGATTAAACGTTTGGAGCAGCAGAAGTGCGAAAAATTTGTTGTCTTCTCAACCATTTCTTAGCTTCAGACTCCCATATCTCGCGAACGGATTGACCTAACCCAAAAATTCCTGTTGCATCTGAAAGTAGAAACTCGCCCGATTACAACGGTACGTGTATTTTTCCCTTAGGCCATTCTGGTTAAGCGATTGGAGCAGCAGAAGTGCGAAAAATTTTTTGCCTTCTCAACCATTTCTTGGCTTCAAACTCCCATATCTCGCGAACGGATTGACCAAACCCAGAAGTTCCTGCTGCATCTGAAAGTAGAAACTCACCCGATTACAACGATATGCGTATTTTTTCCCTAGGCCATTCTGGTTAAGCGTTTGGAGCAGCAGAATTGCGAAAAATGTTTTGCCTTCTCAACCATTTCTTAGCTTCAAACTCCCATATCTCGCGAACGGATTGACCTAACCCAAAAATTCCTGTTGCGTCTGAAAGTAGAAACTCGCCCGATTACAACGGTATGTGTATTTTTTCCCTAGGCCATTCCGATTAAGCGTTTGGAGCAGCAGAATTGCGAAAAATTTGTTGTCTTCATAACCATTTCTTAGCTTCAAACTCCCATATCTCGCGAACGGGTTGACCTAACCAAAAAATTCCTATTGCATCTGAAAGTAGAAACTCGCCCGATTAGAACGGTACGTGTATTTTTTCGCAAGGCCATTCTGGTTAAGCGTTTGGAGCAGCAGAATTGCGAAAAATGTTTTGCCTTCTCAACCATTTCTTGGCTTCAAACCCCCATATCTCGCGAACGGATTGACCTAACCCAAAAATTCGTATTGCATCTGAAAGTAGAAACTCGCCCGATTACAACGGTACGTGTATTTTTCCCTTGGGCCATTCCGGTTAAGCGATTGGAGCAGCAGAAGTGCGAAAAATTTATTGTCTTCTCAACCATTTCTTAGCTTGAAAGTCCCATATCTCGCGAACGGATTGACCTAACCCAAAAATTCCTGTTGCATCTGAAAGTAGAAACTCGCCCGATTACAACGGTATGTGTATTTTTTCCCTAGGCCATTCTGGTTAAGCGTTTGGAGCAGCAGAAGTGCGAAAAATTTGTTGTCTTCCCAACCATTTCTTAGCTTCAAACTGCCATATCTCGCGAACGGATTGACCTAACCCAAAAATTCCTGTTGCATCTGAAAGTAGAAACTCGCCCGATTACAACGGTATGTGTATTTTTTCCCTAGGCCATACTGATTCAGCGTTTGGAGCAGCAGAAGTGCGAAAAATTTGTTGTCCTCATAACCATTTCTTAGCTTCAAACTCCCATATCTCGCGAACGGATTGACCTAACCCAAAAATTCCTATTGCATCTGAAAGTAGAAACTCGCCCGATTACAGCGGTATGTGTATTTTTTCCCTAGGCAATTCTGGTTAAGCGTTTGGTGCAGCAGAATTGCGAAAAATTTTTTGCCTTCTCAACCATTTCTTGGCTTCAAACTCCCATATCTCGCGAACGGACTGACCTAACCCAAAAATTCCTGTTGCATCTGAAAGTAGAAACTCGCCCGATTACAGCGGTATGTGTATATTTTCCCTAGGCCATTCTGGTTAAGCGTTTGGAGCAGCAGAAGTGCGAAAAAATTGTTGTCTTCTTAACCATTACTTAGCTTTAAACTCCCATATCTCGCGAACGGATTGACCTAACCCAAAAATTCCTATTGCATCTGAAAGTAGAAACTCGCCCGATTACAACGGTATGTGTATTTTTTCCCTAGGCCGTTCTGGTTAAGCGTTTGGAGCAGCAGTAGTGCGAAAAATTTGTTGTCTTCTTTACCATTTCTTAGCTTCAAACTCCCATATCTCGCGAACGGATTGACCTAACCCAAAAATTCTTGTTGCATCTGAAAGAAGAAACACGCCCGATTACAACGGTATGTGTATTTTTTCCCTAGGCCATTCTGGTTAAGCGTTTGGAGCAGCAGAAGTGCGAATAATTTATTGTCTTCTCAACCATTTCTTAGCTTGAAAGTCCCATATCTCGCGAACGGATTGACCTAACCCAAAAATTCCTGTTGCGTCTGAAAGTAGAAACTCGCCCGATTACAACGGTATGTGTATTTTTTCCCTAGGCCATACTGATTAAACGTTTGGAGCAGCAGAAGTGCGAAAAATTTGTTGTCTTCTCAACCATTTCTTAGCTTCAGACTCCCATATCTCGCGAACGGATTGACCTAACCCAAAAATTCCTGTTGCATCTGAAAGTAGAAACTCGCCCGATTACAACGGTACGTGTATTTTTCCCTTAGGCCATTCTGGTTAAGCGATTGGAGCAGCAGAAGTGCGAAAAATTTTTTGCCTTCTCAACCATTTCTTGGCTTCAAACACCCATATCTCGCGAACGGATTGACCAAACCCAGAAGTTCCTGCTGCATCTGAAAGTAGAAACTCACCCGATTACAACGATATGCGTATTTTTTCCCTAGGCCATTCTGGTTAAGCGTTTGGAGCAGCAGAATTGCGAAAAATGTTTTGCCTTCTTTACCATTTCTTAGCTTCAAACTCCCATATCTCGCGAACGGATTGACCTAACCCAAAAATTCTTGTTGCATCTGAAAGTAGAAACTCGCCCGATTACAACGGTACGTGTATTTTTCCCTTGGGCCATTCTGGTTAAGCGATTGGAGCAGCAGAAGTGCGAAAAATTTATTGTCTTCTCAACCATTTCTTAGCTTGAAAGTCCCATATCTCGCGAACGGATTGACCTAACCCAAAAATTCCTGTTGCATCTGAAAGTAGAAACTCGCCCGATTACAACGGTATGTGTATTTTTTCCCTAGGCCATTCTGATTAAGCGTTTGGAGCAGCAGAAGTCCGAAAAATTTTTTGCCTTCTCAACCATTTCTTAGCTTCAGACTCCCATATCTCGCGAACGGATTGACCTAACCCAAAAATTCCTGTTGCATCTGAAAGTAGAAACTCGCCCGATTACAACTGTACGTGTATTTTTCCCTTAGGCCATTCTGGTTAAGCGTTTGGAGCAGCAGAATTGCGAAAAATGTTTTGCCTTCTCAACCATTTCTTAGCTTCAAACTCCCATATCTCGCGAACGGATTGACCTAACCCAAAAATTCCTGTTGCGTCTGAAAGTAGAAACTCGCCCGATTACAACGGTACGTGTATTTTTCCCTTAGGCCATTCTGGTTAAGCGATTGGAGCAGCAGAAGTGCGAAAAATTTTTTGCCTTCTCAACCATTTCTTGGCTTCAAACACCCATATCTCGCGAACGGATTGACCAAACCCAGAAGTTCCTGCTGCATCTGAAAGTAGAAACTCGCCCGATTACAACGGTATGTGTATTTTTTCCCTAGGCCATTCTGATTAAGCGTTTGGAGCAGCAGAAGTCCGAAAAATTTTTTGCCTTCTCAACCATTTCTTAGCTTCAGACTCCCATATCTCGCGAACGGATTGACCTAACCCAAAAATTCCTGTTGCATCTGAAAGTAGAAACTCGCCCGATTACAACTGTACGTGTATTTTTCCCTTAGGCCATTCTGGTTAAGCGTTTGGAGCAGCAGAATTGCGAAAAATGTTTTGCCTTCTCAACCATTTCTTAGCTTCAAACTCCCATATCTCGCGAACGGATTGACCTAACCCAAAAATTCCTGTTGCGTCTGAAAGTAGAAACTCGCCCGATTACAACGGTATGTGTATTTTTTCCCTAGGCCATTCCGATTAAGCGTTTGGAGCAGCAGAATTGCGAAAAATTTGTTGTCTTCCCAACCATTTCTTAGCTTCAAACTGCCATATCTCGCGAACGGATTGACCTAACCCAAAAATTCCTGTTGCATCTGAAAGTAGAAACTCGCCCGATTACAACGGTATGTGTATTTTTTCCCTAGGCCATACTGATTCAGCGTTTGGAGCAGCAGAAGTGCGAAAAATTTGTTGTCCTCATAACCATTTCTTAGCTTCAAACTCCCATATCTCGCGAACGGATTGACCTAACCCAAAAATTCCTATTGCATCTGAAAGTAGAAACTCGCCCGATTACAGCGGTATGTGTATTTTTTCCCTAGGCAATTCTGGTTAAGCGTTTGGTGCAGCAGAATTGCGAAAAATTTTTTGCCTTCTCAACCATTTCTTGGCTTCAAACTCCCATATCTCGCGAACGGACTGACCTAACCCAAAAATTCCTGTTGCATCTGAAAGTAGAAACTCGCCCGATTACAGCGGTATGTGTATATTTTCCCTAGGCCATTCTGGTTAAGCGTTTGGAGCAGCAGAATTGCGAAAAAATTGTTGTCTTCTTAACCATTACTTAGCTTTAAACTCCCATATCTCGCGAACGGATTGACCTAACCCAAAAATTCCTATTGCATCTGAAAGTAGAAACTCGCCCGATTACAACGGTATGTGTATTTTTTCCCTAGGCCGTTCTGGTTAAGCGTTTGGAGCAGCAGTAGTGCGAAAAATTTGTTGTCTTCTTTACCATTTCTTAGCTTCAAACTCCCATATCTCGCGAACGGATTGACCTAACCCAAAAATTCTTGTTGCATCTGAAAGAAGAAACACGCCCGATTACAACGGTATGTGTATTTTTTCCCTAGGCCATTCTGGTTAAGCGTTTGGAGCAGCAGAAGTGCGAATAATTTATTGTCTTCTCAACCATTTCTTAGCTTGAAAGTCCCATATCTCGCGAACGGATTGACCTAACCCAAAAATTCCTGTTGCGTCTGAAAGTAGAAACTCGCCCGATTACAACGGTATGTGTATTTTTTCCCTAGGCCATACTGATTAAACGTTTGGAGCAGCAGAAGTGCGAAAAATTTGTTGTCTTCTCAACCATTTCTTAGCTTCAGACTCCCATATCTCGCGAACGGATTGACCTAACCCAAAAATTCCTGTTGCATCTGAAAGTAGAAACTCGCCCGATTACAACGGTACGTGTATTTTTCCCTTAGGCCATTCTGGTTAAGCGATTGGAGCAGCAGAAGTGCGAAAAATTTTTTGCCTTCTCAACCATTTCTTGGCTTCAAACTCCCATATCTCGCGAACGGATTGACCAAACCCAGAAGTTCCTGCTGCATCTGAAAGTAGAAACTCACCCGATTACAACGATATGCGTATTTTTTCCCTAGGCCATTCTGGTTAAGCGTTTGGAGCAGCAGAATTGCGAAAAATGTTTTGCCTTCTCAACCATTTCTTGGCTTCAAACTCCCATATCTCGCGAACGGATTGACCTAACCCAAAAATTCGTATTGCATCTGAAAGTAGAAACTCGCCCGATTACAACGGTACGTGTATTTTTCCCTTGGGCCATTCTGGTTAAGCGATTGGAGCAGCAGAAGTGCGAAAAATTTATTGTCTTCTCAACCATTTCTTAGCTTGAAAGTCCCATATCTCGCGAACGGATTGACCTAACCCAAAAATTCCTGTTGCATCTGAAAGTAGAAACTCGCCCGATTACAACGGTATGTGTATTTTTTCCCTCGGCCATTCTGATTAAGCGTTTGGAGCAGCAGAAGTCCGAAAAATTTTTTGCCTTCTCAACCATTTCTTGGCTTCAAACTCCCATATCTCGCGAACGGATTGGCCTAACCCAAAAATTCCTGTTGCATCTGAAAGTAGAAACTCGCCCGATTACAACGTTATGTGTATTTTTTCCCTAGGCCATTCTGGTTAAGCGTTTGGAGCAGCAGAAGTGCGAAAAATTTGTTGTCTTCTCAACGATTTCTTAGCATCAAACTCCCATATCTCGCGAACGGATTGACCTAACCCAAAAATTCCTGTTGCGTCTGAAAGTAGAAATTCGCCCGATTACAACGGTATGTGTATTTTTTCCCTAGGCCATTCTGGTTAAGCGTTTGGAGCAGCAGAAGTGCGAAAAATTTTTTGCCTTCTCAACCATTTCTTGGCTTCAAACTCCCATATCTCGCGAACGGATTGACCTAACCCAAAAATTCCTGTTGCGTCTGAATGTAGAAACTCGCCCGATTACAACGGTACGTGTATTTTTCCCTTGGGCCATTCTGGTTAAGCGATTGGAGCAGCAGAAGTGCGAAAAATTTATTGTCTTCTCAACCATTTCTTAGCTTGAAAGTCCCATATCTCGCGAACGGATTGACCTAACCCAAAAATTCCTGTTGCATCTGAAAGTAGAAACTCGCCCGATTACAACGGTATGTGTATTTTTTCCCTAGGCCATTCTGATTAAGCGTTTGGAGCAGCAGAAGTCCGAAAAATTTTTTGCCTTCTCAACCATTTCTTGGCTTCAAACTCCCATATCTCGCGAACCGATTGGCCTAACCCAAAAATTCCTGTTGCATCTGAAAGTAGAAACTCGCCCGATTACAACGTTATGTGTATTTTTTCCCTAGGCCATTCCGATTAAGCGTTTGGAGCAGCAGAATTGCGAAAAATTTGTTGTCTTCATAACCATTTCTTAGCTTCAAACTCCCATATCTCGCGAACGGGTTGACCTAACCAAAAAATTCCTATTGCATCTGAAAGTAGAAACTCGCCCGATTAGAACGGTACGTGTATTTTTTCCCAAGGCCATTCTGGTTAAGCGTTTGGAGCAGCAGAATTGCGAAAAATGTTTTGCCTTCTCAACCATTTCTTGGCTTCAAACCCCCATATCTCGCGAACGGATTGACCTAACCCAAAAATTCGTATTGCATCTGAAAGTAGAAACTCGCCCGATTACAACGGTACGTGTATTTTTCCCTTGGGCCATTCTGGTTAAGCGATTGGAGCAGCAGAAGTGCGAAAAATTTATTGTCTTCTCAACCATTTCTTAGCTTGAAAGTCCCATATCTCGCGAACGGATTGACCTAACCCAAAAATTCCTGTTGCATCTGAAAGTAGAAACTCGCCCGATTACAACGGTATGTGTATTTTTTCCCTAGGCCATTCTGATTAAGCGTTTGGAGCAGCAGAAGTCCGAAAAATTTTTTGCCTTCTCAACCATTTCTTGGCTTCAAACTCCCATATCTCGCGAACGGATTGGCCTAACCCAAAAATTCCTGTTGCATCTGAAAGTAGAAACTCGCCCGATTACAACGGTATGTGTATTTTTTCCCTAGGCCATACTGATTCAGCGTTTGGAGCAGCAGAAGTGCGAAAAATTTGTTGTCCTCATAACCATTTCTTAGCTTCAAACTCCCATATCTCGCGAACGGATTGACCTAACCCAAAAATTCCTATCGCATCTGAAAGTAGAAACTCGCCCGATTACAGCGGTATGTGTATTTTTTCCCTAGGCAATTCTGGTTAAGCGTTTGGTGCAGCAGAATTGCGAAAAATTTTTTGCCTTCTCAACCATTTCTTGGCTTCAAACTCCCATATCTCGCGAACGGACTGACCTAACCCAAAAATTCCTGTTGCATCTGAAAGTAGAAACTCGCCCGATTACAGCGGTATGTGTATATTTTCCCTAGGCCATTCTGGTTAAGCGTTTGGACCAGCAGAAGTGCGAAAAATTTGTTGTCTTCTTAACCATTACTTAGCTTTAAACTCCCATATCTCGCGAACGGATTGACCTAACCCAAAAATTCCTATTGCATCTGAAAGTAGAAACTCGCCAGATTACAACGGTATGTGTATTTTTTCCCTAGGCCGTTCTGGTTAAGCGTTTGGAGCAGCAGTAGTGCGAAACATTTGTTGTCTTCTTTACCATTTCTTAGCTTCAAACTCCCATATCTCGCGAACGGATTGACCTAACCCAAAAATTCTTGTTGCATCTGAAAGAAGAAACACGCCCGATTACAACGGTATGTGTATTTTTTCCCTAGGCCATTCTGGTTAAGCGTTTGGAGCAGCAGAAGTGCGAAAAATTTATTGTCTTCTCAACCATTTCTTAGCTTGAAAGTCCCATATCTCGCGAACGGATTGACCTAACCCAAAAATTCCTGTTGCGTCTGAAAGTAGAAATTCGCCCGATTACAACGGTATGTGTATTTTTTCCCTAGGCCATTCTGGTTAAGCGTTTGGAGCAGCAGAATTGCGAAAAATGTTTTGCCTTCTCAACCATTTCTTAGCTTCAAACTCCCATATCTCGCGAACGGATTGACCTCACCCAAAAATTCCTGTTGCGTCTGAAAGTAGAAACTCGCCCGATTACAACGGTATGTGTATTTTTTCCCTAGGCCATTCCGATTAAGCGTTTGGAGCAGCAGAAGTGCGAAAAATTTGTTGTCTTCTCAACCATTTCTTAGCTTCAAACTCCCATATCTCGCGAACGGATTGACCTAACCCAAAAATTCGTATTGCATCTGAAAGTAGAAACTCGCCCGATTACAACGGTACGTGTATTTTTCCCTTGGGCCATTCTGGTTAAGCGATTGGAGCAGCAGAAGTGCGAAAAATTTATTGTCTTCTCAACCATTTCTTAGCTTGAAAGTCCCATATCTCGCGAACGGATTGACCTAACCCAAAAATTCCTGTTGCATCTGAAAGTAGAAACTCGCCCGATTACAACGGTATGTGTATTTTTTCCCTCGGCCATTCTGATTAAGCGTTTGGAGCAGCAGAAGTCCGAAAAATTTTTTGCCTTCTCAACCATTTCTTGGCTTCAAACTCCCATATCTCGCGAACGGATTGGCCTAACCCAAAAATTCCTGTTGCATCTGAAAGTAGAAATTCGCCCGATTACAACGGTATGTGTATTTTTTCCCTAGGCCATTCTGGTTAAGCGTTTGGAGCAGCAGAAGTGCGAAAAATTTGTTGTCTTCTCAACCATTTCTTAGCATCAAACTCCCATATCTCGCGAACGGATTGACCTAACCCAAAAATTCCTGTTGCGTCTGAAAGTAGAAATTCGCCCGATTACAACGGTATGTGTATTTTTTCCCTAGGCCATTCTGGTTAAGCGTTTGGAGCAGCAGAATTGCGAAAAATGTTTTGCCTTCTCAACCATTTCTTAGCTTCAAACTCCCATATCTCGCGAACGGATTGACCTAACCCAAAAATTCCTGTTGCGTCTGAAAGTAGAAACTCGCGCGATTACAACGGTATGTGTATTTTTTCCCTAGGCCATTCCGATTAAGCGTTTGGAGCAGCAGAATTGCGAAAAATTTGTTGTCTTCATAACCATTTCTTAGCTTCAAACTCCCATATCTCGCGAACGGGTTGACCTAACCAAAAAATTCCTATTGCATCTGAAAGTAGAAACTCGCCCGATTAGAACGGTACGTGTATTTTTTCCCAAGGCCATTCTGGTTAAGTGTTTGGAGCAGCAGAATTGCGAAAAATGTTTTGCCTTCTCAACCATTTCTTGGCTTCAAACCCCCATATCTCGCGAACGGATTGACCTAACCCAAAAATTCGTATTGCATCTGAAAGTAGAAACTCGCCCGATTACAACGGTATGTGTATTTTTTCCCTAGGCCATTCTGGTTAAGCGTTAGGAGCAGCAGAAGTGCGAAAAATTTGTTGTCTTCTCAACCATTTCTTAGCTTCAAACTCCCATATCTCGCGAACGGATTGACCAAACCCAAAAATTCCTGTTGCATCTGAAAGTAGAAACTCGCCCGATTACAACGGTATGTGTATTTTTTCCCTAGGCCATTCTGATTAAGCGTTTGGAGCAGCAGAAGTCCGAAAAATTTTTTGCCTTCTCAACCATTTCTTGTCTTCAAACTCCCATATCTCGCGAACGGATTGGCCTAACCCAAAAATTCCTGTTGCATCTGAAAGTAGAAACTCGCCCGATTACAACGGTATGTGTATTTTTTCCCTAGGCCATTCTGGTTAAGCGTTTGGAGCAGCAGAAGTGCGAAAAATTTGTTGTCTTCCCAACCATTTCTTAGCTTCAAACTGCCATATCTCGCGAACGGATTGACCTAACCCAAAAATTCCTGTTGCATCTGAAAGTAGAAACTCGCCCGATTACAACGTTATGTGTATTTTTTCCCTAGGCCATTCTGGTTAAGCGTTTGGAGCAGCAGAAGTGCGAAAAATTTATTGTCATCTCAACCATTTCTTAGCATCAAACTCCCATATCTCGCGAACGGATTGACCTAACCCAAAAATTCCTATTGCGTCTGAAAGTAGAAATTCGCCCGATTACAACGGTATGTGTATTTTTTCCCTAGGCCATTCTGGTTAAGCGTTTGGAGCAGCAGAATTGCGAAAAATGTTTTGCCTTCTCAACCATTTCTTAGCTTCAAACTCCCATATCTCGCGAACGGATTGACCTAACCCAAATATTCCTGTTGCGTCTGAAAGTAGAAACTCGCCCGATTACAACGGTATGTGTATTTTTTCCCTAGGCCATACTGATTCAGCGTTTGGAGCAGCAGAAGTGCGAAAAATTTGTTGTCCTCATAACCATTTCTTAGCTTCAAACTCCCATATCTCGCGAACGGATTGACCTAACCCAAAAATTCCTATTGCATCTGAAAGTAGAAACTCGCCCGATTACAGCGGTATGTGTATTTTTTCCCTAGGCAATTCTGGTTAAGCGTTTGGTGCAGCAGAATTGCGAAAAATTTTTTGCCTTCTCAACCATTTCTTGGCTTCAAACTCCCATATCTCGCGAACGGACTGACCTAACCCAAAAATTCCTGTTGCATCTGAAAGTAGAAACTCGCCCGATTACAGCGGTATGTGTATATTTTCCCTAGGCCATTCTGGTTAAGCGTTTGGAGCAGCAGAAGTGCGAAAAATTTGTTGTCTTCTTAACCATTACTTAGCTTTAAACTCCCATATCTCGCGAACGGATTGACCTAACCCAAAAATTCCTATTGCATCTGAAAGTAGAAACTCGCCCGATTACAACGGTATGTGTATTTTTTCCCTAGGCCATTCTTGTTAAGCGTTTGGAGCAGCAGAAGTGCGGAAAATTTGTTGTCTTCTCAACCATTTCTTAGCTTCAAACTCCCATATCTCGCGAACGGATTGACCTAACCCAAAAATTCCTGTTGCATCTGAAAGTAGAAACTCGCCCGATTAAAACGGTATGTGTATTTTTTCCCTAGGCCATTCTGATTAAGCGTTTGGAGCAGCAGAAGTGCGAAAGATTTGTTGTCTTCATAACCATTTCTTAGGTTCAAACTACCATATCTCGCGAACGGATTGACCTAACCCAAAAATTCCTGTTGCATCTGAAAGTAGAAACTCGCCCGATTACAACGGTATGTGTATTTTTTCCCTAGGCCGTTCTGGTTAAGCGTTTGGAGCAGCAGTAGTGCGAAAAATTTGTTGTCTTCTTTACCATTTCTTAGCTTCAAACTCCCATATCTCGCGAACGGATTGACCTAACCCAAAAATTCTTGTTGCATCTGAAAGAAGAAACACGCCCGATTACAACGGTATGTGTATTTTTTCCCTAGGCCATTCTGGTTAAGCGTTTGGAGCAGCAGAAGTGCGAAAAATTTGTTGTCTTCTCAACCATTTCTTAGCTTCAAACTCCCATATCTCGCGAACGGATTGACCTAACCCAAAAATTCCTGTTGCATCTGAAAGTAGAAACTCGCCCGATTACAACGTTATGTGTATTTTTTCCCTAGGCCATTCTGGTTAAGCGATTGGAGCAGCAGAAGTGCGAAAAATTTGTTGCCTTCTCAAACATTTCTTAGCTTCAAACTCCCATATATCGCGAACGGATTGACCTAACCCAAAAATTCCTGTTGCGTCTGAAAGTAGAAACTCGCCCGATTACAACGGTATGTGTATTTTTTCCCTAGGCCATTCCGATTAAGCGTTTGGAGCAGCAGAAATGCGAAAAATTTGTTGTCTTCATAACCATTTCTTAGCTTCAAACTCCCATATCTCGCGAACGGGTTGACCTAACCCAAAAATTCCTATTGCATCTGAAAGTAGAAACTCGCCCGATTAGAACGGTACGTGTATTTTTTCCCTAGGCCATTCTGGTTAAGCGTTTGGAGCAGCAGAATTGCGAAAAATGTTTTGCCTTCTCAACCATTTCTTGGCTTCAAACTCCCATATCTCGCGAACGGATTGACCTAACCCAAAAATTCCTGTTGCGTCTGAAAGTAGAAACTGGCCCGATTACAACGCTATGTGTCTTTTTTCCCTAGGCCATTCTGATTAAGCGTTTGGAGCAGCAGAATTGCGAAAAATTTTTTGCCTTCTCAACCATTTCTTGGCTTCAAACTCCCATATCTCGCGAACGGACTGACCTAACCCAAAAATTCCTGTTGCATCTGAAAGTAGAAACTCGCCCGATTACAGCGGTATGTGTATATTTTCCCTAGGCCATTCTGGTTAAGCGTTTGGAGCAGCAGAAGTGCGAAAAATTTGTTGTCTTCTTAACCATTACTTAGCTTTAAACTCCCATATCTCGCGAACGGATTGACCTAACCCAAAAATTCCTATTGCATCTGAAAGTAGAAACTCGCCCGATTACAACGGTATGTGTATTTTTTCCCTAGGCCGTTCTGGTTAAGCGTTTGGAGCAGCAGTAGTGCGAATAATTTGTTGTCTTCTTTACCATTTCTTAGCTTCAAACTCCCATATCTCGCGAACGGATTGACCTAACCCAAAAATTCCTGTTGCATCTGAAAGTAGAAACTCGCCCGATTACAACGTTATGTGTATTTTTTCCCTAGGCCATTCTGGTTAAGCGATTGGAGCAGCAGAAGTGCGAAAAATTTGTTGTCTTCTCAAACATTTCTTAGCTTCAAACTCCCATATATCGCGAACGGATTGACCTAACCCAAAAATTCCTGTTGCGTCTGAAAGTAGAAACTCGGCCGATTACAACGGTATGTGTATTTTTTCCCTAGGCCATTCCGATTAAGCGTTTGGAGCAGCAGAAATGCGAAAAATTTGTTGTCTTCATAACCATTTCTTAGCTTCAAACTCCCATATCTCGCGAACGGGTTGACCTAACCCAAAAATTCCTACTGCATCTGAAAGTAGAAACTCGCCCGATTAGAACGGTACGTGTATTTTTTCCCTAGGCCATTCTGGTTAAGCGTTTGGAGCAGCAGAATTGCGAAAAATGTTTTGCCTTCTCAACCATTTCTTGGCTTCAAACTCCCATATCTCGCGAACGGATTGACCTAACCCAAAAATTCCTGTTGCGTCTGAAAGTAGAAACTGGCCCGATTACAACGCTATGTGTCTTTTTTCCCTAGGCCATTCTGATTAAGCGTTTGGAGCAGCAGAATTGCGAAAAATTTTTTGCCTTCTCAACCATTTCTTGGCTTCAAACTCCCATATCTCGCGAACGGACTGACCTAACCCAAAAATTCCTGTTGCATCTGAAAGTAGAAACTCGCCCGATTACAGCGGTATGTGTATATTTTCCCTAGGCCATTCTGGTTAAGCGTTTGGAGCAGCAGAAGTGCGAAAAAATTTGTTGTCTTCTTAACCATTACTTAGTTTTAAACTCCCATATCTCGCGAACGGATTGACCTAACCCAAAAATTCCTATTGCATCTGAAAGTAGAAACTCGCCCGATTACAACGGTATGTGTATTTTTTCCTAGGCCATTCTTGTTAAGCGTTTGGAGCAGCAGAAGTGCGAAAAATTTGTTGTCTTCTCAACCATTTCTTAGCTTCAAACTCCCATATCTCGCGAACGGATTGACCTAACCCAAAATTCCTGTTGCATCTGAAAGTAGAAACTCGCCCGATTACAACGGTATGTGTATTTTTTCCCTAGGCCATTCTGATTAAGCGTTTGGAGCAGCAGAAATGCGAAAGATTTGTTGTCTTCATAACCATTTCTTAGGTTCAAACTACCATATCTCGCGAACGGATTGACCTAACCCAAAAATTCCTGTTGCATCTGAAAGTAGAAACTCGCCCGATTACAACGGTATGTGTATTTTTTCCCTAGGCCGTTCTGGTTAAGCGTTTGGAGCAGCAGTAGTGCGAATAATTTGTTGTCTTCTTTACCATTTCTTAGCTTCAAACTCCCATATCTCGCGAACGGATTGACCTAACCCAAAAATTCTTGTTGCATCTGAAAGAAGAAACACGCCCGATTACAACGGTATGTGTATTTTTTCCCTAGGCCATTCTGGTTACGCGTTTGGAGCAGCAGAAGTGCGAAAAATTTGTTGTCTTCTCAACCATTTCTTAGCTTCAAACTCCCATATCTCGCGAACGGATTGACCTAACCCAAAAATTCCTGTTGCATCTGAAAGTAGAAACTCGCCCGATTGCAACGTTATGTGTATTTTTTCCCTAGGCCATTCTGGTTAAGCGATTGGAGCAGCAGAAGTGCGAAAAATTTGTTGTCTTCTCAAACATTTCTTAGCTTCAAACTCCCATATATCGCGAACGGATTGACCTAACCAAAAATTCCTGTTGCGTCTGAAAGTAGAAACTCGCCCGATTACAACGGTATGTGTATTTTTTCCCTAGGCCATTCCGATTAAGCGTTTGGAGCAGCAGAAGTGCGAAAAATTTGTTGTCTTCATAACCATTTCTTAGCTTCAAACTCCCATATCTCGCGAACGGGTTGACCTAACGCAAAAATTCCTATTGCATCTGAAAGTAGAAACTCGCCCGATTAGAACGGTACGTGTATTTTTTCCCTAGGCCATTCTGGTTAAGCGTTTGGAGCAGCAGAATTGCGAAAAATGTTTTGCCTTCTCAACCATTTCTTGGCTTCAAACTCCCATATCTCGCGAACGGATTGACCTAACCCAAAAATTCCTGTTGCATCTGAAAGTAGAAACTCGCCCGATTACAACGGTATGTGTATTTTTTCCCTAGGCCATTCTGATTAAGCGTTTGGAGCAGCAGAATTGCGAAAAATTTTTTGCCTTCCCAACCATTTCTTGTCTTCAAACTCCCATATCCTGCGAACGGATTGACCTAACCCAAAAATTCCTATTGCATCCGAAAGTAGAAACTCGCCCGATTACAACGGTATGTGTATTTTTCCCTTAGGCCATTCTGGTTAAGCGTTTGGAGCAGCAGAATTGCGAAAAATTTTTTGCCTTCTCAACCATTTCTTGGCTTCAAACTCCCATATCTCGCGAATGGATCGACCTAACGCAAAAATTCCTATTGCGTCTGAAAGTAGAAACTCGCCCGATTACAACGGTATGTGTATTTTTTCCCTAGGCCATTCTGATTAAGCGTTTGGATAAGCAGAAGTGCGAAAAATTTGTTGTCTTCATAACCATTTCTTAGCTTCAAACTCCCATATCTCGCGAACGGATTGACCTAACCCAAAAATTCCTGTTGCATCTGAAAGTAGAAACTCGCCCGATTACAACGGTATGTGTATTTTTTCCCTAGGCCATTCTGGTTAAGCGTTTGGAGCAGCAGAAGTGCGAAAAATTTGTTGTCTTCTCAACCATTTCTTGTCTTCAAACTCCCATATCCTGCGAACGGATTGACCTAACCCAAAAATTCCTGTTGCATCTGAAAGTAGAAGCTCGCCCGATTACAGCGGTATGTGTATATTATCCCTAGGCCATTCTGGTTAAGCGTTTGGAGCAGCAGAAGGGCGAAAAATTTGTTGTCTTCTCAACCATTACTTAGCTTTAAACTCCCATATCTCGCGAACGGATTGACCTAACCCAAAAATTCCTATTGCATCTGAAAGTAGAAACTCGCCCGATTACAACGGTATGTGTATTTTTTCCCTAGGCCATTCTTGTTAAGCGTTTGGAGCAGCAGAAGTGCGAAAAATTTGTTGTCTTCTCAACCATTTCTTAGCTTCAAACTCCCATATCTCGCGAACGGATTGATTTAACCCAAAAATTCCTGTTGCGTCTGAAAGTAGAAACTCGCCCGATTACAACGGTGTGTGTATTTTTTCCCTAGGCCATTCTGGTTAAGCGTTTGGAGCAGCAGAATTGCGAAAAATGTTTTGCCTTCTCAACCATTTCTTGGCTTCAAACTCCCATATCTCGCGAACGGATTGACCTAACCCAAAAATTCCTGTTGCGTCTGAAAGTAGAAACTGGCCCGATTACAACGGTATGTGTATTTTTTCCCTAGGCCATTCTGATTAAGCGTTTGGAGCAGCAGAAGTGCGAAAAATTTGTTGTCTTCATAACCATTTCTTAGCTTCAAACTCCCATATCTCGCGAACGGATTGACCTACCCCAAAAATTCCTGTTGCATCTGAAAGTAGAAACTCGCCCGATTACAACGGTATGTGTATTTTTTCCCTAGGCCATTCTGGTTAAGCGTTTGGAGCAGCAGAAGTGCGAAAAATTTGTTGTCTTCTCAACCATTTCTTAGATTCAAACTCCCAAATCTCGCGAACGGATTGACCTAACCCAAAAATTCCTCTTGCATCTGAAAGTAGAAACTCGCCCGATTACAACGCTGTGTGTATTTTTTCCCTAGGGCATTCTGGTTAAGCGTTTGGAGCAGCAGAAGTGCGAAAAATTTTTTGTCTTCTTAACCATTACATAGCTTCAAACTCCCATATCTCGCGAACGGATTGACCTAACCCAAAAATTCCTATTACATCTGAAAGTAGAAACTCGCCCGATTACAACGGTATGTGTATTTTTTCCCTAGGCCATTCTGGTTAAGCGTTTGGAGCAGCAGAATTGCGATAAACTTGTTGTCTTCTCAATCATTTCTTAGCTTCAAACTCCCATATCTCGCGAACGGATTGACCTAACCCAAAAATTCCTGTTGCATCTGAAAGTAGAAACTCGCCCGATTTCAACGGTATGTGTATTTTTTCCCTAGGCCATTCTGGTTAAGCGTTTGGATCAGCAGAATTGCGAAAAATTTTTTGCCTTCTCAACCATTTCTTGGCTTCAAACTCCCATATCTCGCGAACGGATTGACCTAACCCAAAAATTCCTGTTGCGTCTGAAAGTAGAATCTCGCCCGATTACAACGGTATGTGTATTTTTTCCCTAGGCCATACTGATTAAGCGTTTGGAGCAGCAGAAGTGCGAAAAATTTGTTGTCTTCATAACCATTTCTTAGCTTCAAACTCCCATATCTCGCGAACGGATTGACCTAACCCAAAAATTCCTATTGCATCTGAAAGTAGAAACTCGCCCGATTACAGCGGTATGTGTATTTTTTCCCTAGGCAATTCTGGTTAAGCGTTTGGTGCAGCAGAATTGCGAAAAATTTTTTGCCTTCTCAACCATTTCTTGGCTTCAAACACCCATATCTCGCGAACGGACTGACCTAACCCAAAAATTCCTGTTGCATCTGAAAGTAGAAACTCGCCCGATTACAGCGGTATGTGTATATTTTCCCTAGGCCATTCTGGTTAAGCGTTTGGAGCAGCAGAAGGGCGAAAAATTTGTTGTCTTCTCAACCATTACTTAGCTTTAAACTCCCATATCTTGCGAACGGATTGACCTAACCCAAAAATTCCTATTACATCTGAAAGTAGAAACTCGCCCGATTACAACGGTATGTGTATTTTTTCCCTAGGCCATTCTTGTTAAGCGTTTGGAGCAGCAGAAGTGCGAAAAATTTGTTGTCTTCTCAACCATTTCTTTGCTTCAAACTCCCATATCTCGCGAACGGATTGACCTAACCCCAAAATTCCTGTTGCGTCTGAAAGTAGAAACTCGCCCGATTACAACGGTATGTGTATTTTTTCCCTATGCCATTCTGATTAAGCGTTTGGAACAGCAGAAGTGCGAAAAATTTTTTGTCTTCATAACCATTTCTTAGCTTCAAACTCCCATATCTCGCGAACGGATTGACCTAACCCAAAAATTCCTATTACATCTGAAAGTAGAAACTCGCCCGATTACAACGGTATGTGTATTTTTTCCCTAGGCCATTCTGGTTAAGCGTTTGGAGCAGCAGAATTGCGATAAATTTGTTGTCTTCTCAATCATTTCTTAGCTTCAAACTCCCATATCTCGCGAACGGATTGACCTAACCCAAAAATTCCTGTTGCATCTGAAAGTAGAAACTCGCCCGATTTCAACGGTATGTGTATTTTTTCCCTAGGCCATTCTGGTTAAGCGTTTGGATCAGCACAATTGCGAAAAATTTTTTGCCTTCTCAACCATTTCTTGGCTTCAAACTCCCATATCTCGCGAACGGATTGACCTAACCCAAAAATTCCTGTTGCGTCTGAAAGTAGAAACTCGCCCGATTACAACGGTATGTGTATTTTTTCCCTAGGCCATACTGATTAAGCGTTTGGAGCAGCAGAAGTGCGAAAAATTTGTTGTCTTCATAACCATTTCTTAGCTTCAAACTCCCATATCTCGCGAACGGATTGACCTAACCCAAAAATTCTTATTGCATCTGAAAGTAGAAACTCGCCCGATTACAGCGGTATGTGTATTTTTTCCCTAGGCAATTCTGGTTAAGCGTTTGGTGCAGCAGAATTGCGAAAAATTTTTTGCCTTCTCAACCATTTCTTGGCTTCAAACACCCATATCTCGCGAACGGACTGACCTAACCCAAAAATTCCTGTTGCATCTGAAAGTAGAAACTCGCCCGATTACAACGGAATGTGTATTTTTTCCCTAGGCCGTTCTGGTTAAGCGTTTGGAGCAGCAGTAGTGCGAAAAATTTGTTGTCTTCTTTACCATTTCTTAGATTCAAACTCCCATATCTCGCGAACGGATTGACCCAACCCAAAATTTCTTGTTGCATCTGAAAGAAGAAACACGCCCGATTACAACGGTATGTGTATTTTCCCTAGGCCATTCTGGTTAAGCGTTTGGAGCAGCAGAAGTGCGAAAAATTTGTTGTCTTCTCAACCATTTCTTAGCTTCAAACTCCCATATCTCGCGAACGGATTGACCTAACCCAAAAATTCCTGTTGCATCTGAAAGTAGAAACTCGCCCGATTACAACGTTATGTGTATTTTTTCCCTAGGCCATTCTGGTTAAGCGATTGGAGCAGCAGAAGTGCGAAAAATTTGTTGTCTTCTCAACCATTTCTTAGCTTCAAACTCCCATATCTCGCGAACGGATTGACCTAACCCAAAAATTCCTGTTGCGTCTGAAAGTAGAAACTCGCCCGATTACAACGGTATGTGTATTTTTTCCCTAGGTCATTCTGATTAAGCGTTTGGAGCAGCAGAAGTGCGAAAAATTTGTTGTCTTCATAACCATTTCTTAGCTTCAAACTCCCATATCTCGCTAAAGGGTTGACCTAACCCAAAAATTCCTATTGCATCTGAAAGTAGAAACTCGCCCGATTACAACGGTACGTGTATTTTTTCCCTAGGCCATTCTGGTTAAGCGTTTGGAGCAGCAGAATTGCGAAAAATGTTTTGCCTTCTCAACCATTTCTTGGCTTCAAACTCCCATATCTCGCGAACGGATTGACCTAACCCAAAAATTCCTCTTGCATCTGAAAGTAGAAACTCGCCCGATTACAACGTTATGTGTATTTTTCCCTAGGCCATTCTGGTTAAGCGATTGGAGCAGCAGAAGTGCGAAAAATTTGTTGTCTTCTCAACCATTTCTTGTCTTCAAACTCCCATATCCTGCGAACGGATTGACCTAACCCAAAAATTCCCATTGCATCCGAAAGTAGAAACTCGCCCGATTACAGCGGTATGTGTATTTTTTCCCTAGGCAATTCTGGTTAAGCGTTTGGTGCAGCAGAATTGCGAAAAATTTTTTGCCTTCTCAACCATTTCTTGGCTTCAAACACCCATATCTCGCGAACGGACTGACCTAACCCAAAAATTCCTGTTGCATCTGAAAGTAGAAACTCGCCCGATTACAGCGGTATGTGTATATTTTCCCTAGGCCATTCTGGTTAAGCGTTTGGAGCAGCAGAAGGGCGAAAAATTTGTTGTCTTCTCAACCATTACTTAGCTTTAAACTCCCATATCTTGCGAACGGATTGACCTAACCCAAAAATTCCTATTACATCTGAAAGTAGAAACTCGCCCGATTACAACGGTATGTGTATTTTTTCCCTAGGCCATTCTTGTTAAGCGTTTGGAGCAGCAGAAGTGCGAAAAATTTGTTGTCTTCTCAACCATTTCTTTGCTTCAAACTCCCATATCTCGCGAACGGATTGACCTAACCCCAAAATTCCTGTTGCGTCTGAAAGTAGAAACTCGCCCGATTACAACGGTATGTGTATTTTTTCCCTATGCCATTCTGATTAAGCGTTTGGAACAGCAGAAGTGCGAAAAATTTTTTGTCTTCATAACCATTTCTTAGCTTCAAACTCCCATATCTCGCGAACGGATTGACCTAACCCAAAAATTCCTATTACATCTGAAAGTAGAAACTCGCCCGATTACAACGGTATGTGTATTTTTTCCCTAGGCCATTCTGGTTAAGCGTTTGGAGCAGCAGAATTGCGATAAATTTGTTGTCTTCTCAATCATTTCTTAGCTTCAAACTCCCATATCTCGCGAACGGATTGACCTAACCCAAAAATTCCTGTTGCATCTGAAAGTAGAAACTCGCCCGATTTCAACGGTATGTGTATTTTTTCCCTAGGCCATTCTGGTTAAGCGTTTGGATCAGCACAATTGCGAAAAATTTTTTGCCTTCTCAACCATTTCTTGGCTTCAAACTCCCATATCTCGCGAACGGATTGACCTAACCCAAAAATTCCTGTTGCGTCTGAAAGTAGAAACTCGCCCGATTACAACGGTATGTGTATTTTTTCCCTAGGCCATACTGATTAAGCGTTTGGAGCAGCAGAAGTGCGAAAAATTTGTTGTCTTCATAACCATTTCTTAGCTTCAAACTCCCATATCTCGCGAACGGATTGACCTAACCCAAAAATTCTTATTGCATCTGAAAGTAGAAACTCGCCCGATTACAGCGGTATGTGTATTTTTTCCCTAGGCAATTCTGGTTAAGCGTTTGGTGCAGCAGAATTGCGAAAAATTTTTTGCCTTCTCAACCATTTCTTGGCTTCAAACACCCATATCTCGCGAACGGACTGACCTAACCCAAAAATTCCTGTTGCATCTGAAAGTAGAAACTCGCCCGATTACAACGGAATGTGTATTTTTTCCCTAGGCCGTTCTGGTTAAGCGTTTGGAGCAGCAGTAGTGCGAAAAATTTGTTGTCTTCTTTACCATTTCTTAGATTCAAACTCCCATATCTCGCGAACGGATTGACCCAACCCAAAATTTCTTGTTGCATCTGAAAGAAGAAACACGCCCGATTACAACGGTATGTGTATTTTCCCTAGGCCATTCTGGTTAAGCGTTTGGAGCAGCAGAAGTGCGAAAAATTTGTTGTCTTCTCAACCATTTCTTAGCTTCAAACTCCCATATCTCGCGAACGGATTGACCTAACCCAAAAATTCCTGTTGCATCTGAAAGTAGAAACTCGCCCGATTACAACGTTATGTGTATTTTTTCCCTAGGCCATTCTGGTTAAGCGATTGGAGCAGCAGAAGTGCGAAAAATTTGTTGTCTTCTCAACCATTTCTTAGCTTCAAACTCCCATATCTCGCGAACGGATTGACCTAACCCAAAAATTCCTGTTGCGTCTGAAAGTAGAAACTCGCCCGATTACAACGGTATGTGTATTTTTTCCCTAGGTCATTCTGATTAAGCGTTTGGAGCAGCAGAAGTGCGAAAAATTTGTTGTCTTCATAACCATTTCTTAGCTTCAAACTCCCATATCTCGCTAAAGGGTTGACCTAACCCAAAAATTCCTATTGCATCTGAAAGTAGAAACTCGCCCGATTACAACGGTACGTGTATTTTTTCCCTAGGCCATTCTGGTTAAGCGTTTGGAGCAGCAGAATTGCGAAAAATGTTTTGCCTTCTCAACCATTTCTTGGCTTCAAACTCCCATATCTCGCGAACGGATTGACCTAACCCAAAAATTCCTCTTGCATCTGAAAGTAGAAACTCGCCCGATTACAACGTTATGTGTATTTTTCCCTAGGCCATTCTGGTTAAGCGATTGGAGCAGCAGAAGTGCGAAAAATTTGTTGTCTTCTCAACCATTTCTTGTCTTCAAACTCCCATATCCTGCGAACGGATTGACCTAACCCAAAAATTCCCATTGCATCCGAAAGTAGAAACTCGCCCGATTACAACGGTATGTGTATTTTTCCCTTAGGCCATTCTGATTAAGCGTTTGGAGCAGCAGAATTGCGAAAAATTTTTTGCCTTCTCAACCATTTCTTGGCTTCAAACTCCCATATCTCGCGAATGGATTGACCTAACCCAAAAATTCCTGTTGCATCTGAAAGTAGAAACTCGCCCGATTACAACGGTATGTGAATTTTTTCCCTAGGCCGTTCTGATTAAGCGTTTGGAGCAGCAGAAGTGCGAAAGATTTGTTGTCTTCATAACCATTTCTTAGCTTCAAACTCCCATATCTCGCTAAAGGGTTGACCTAACCCAAAAATTCCTATTGCATCTGAAAGTAGAAACTCGCCCGATTACAACGGTACGTGTATTTTTTCCCTAGGCCATTCTGGTTAAGCGTTTGGAGCAGCAGAATTGCGAAAAATGTTTTGCCTTCTCAACCATTTCTTGGCTTCAAACTCCCATATCTCGCGAACGGATTGACCTAACCCAAAAATTCCTCTTGCATCTGAAAGTAGAAACTCGCCCGATTACAACGTTATGTGTATTTTTTCCCTAGGCCATTCTGGTTAAGCGATTGGAGCAGCAGAAGTGCGAAAAATTTGTTGTCTTCTCAACCATTTCTTAGCTTCAAACTCCCATATCTCGCGAACGGATTGACCTAACCCAAAAATTCCTGTTGCGTCTGAAAGTAGAAACTCGCCCGATTACAACGGTATGTGTATTTTTTCCCTAGGCCATTCTGATTAAGCGTTTGGAGCAGCAGAATTGCGAAAAATTTTTTGCCTTCCCAACCATTTCTTGTCTTCAAACTCCCATATCCTGCGAACGGATTGACCTAACCCAAAAATTCCTATTGCATCCGAAAGTAGAAACTCGCCCGATTACAACGGTATGTGTATTTTTCCCTTAGGCCATTCTGATTAAGCGTTTGGAGCAGCAGAATTGCGAAAAATTTTTTGCCTTTTCAACCATTTCTTGGCTTCAAACTCCCATATCTCGCGAATGGATTGACCTAACCCAAAAATTCCTATTGCGTCTGAAAGTAGAAACTCGCCCGATTACAACGGTATGTGTATTTTTTCCCTAGGCCATTCTGATCAAGCGTTTGGAGCAGCAGAAGTGCGAAAAATTTGTTGTCTTCATAACCATTTCTTAGCTTCAAACTCCCATATCTCGCGAACGGATTGACCTAACCCAAAAATTCCTGTTGCATCTGAAAGTAGAAACTCGCCCGATTACAACGGTATGTGAATTTTTTCCCTAGGCCATTCTGATTAAGCGTTTGGAGCAGCAGAAGTGCGAAAGATTTGTTGTCTTCATAACCATTTCTTAGCTTCAAACTACCATATCTCGCGAACGGATTGACCTAACCCAAAAATTCCTGTTGCGTCTGAAAGTAGAAACTCGCCCGATTACAACGGTATGTGAATTTTTTCCCTAGGCCATTCTGATTAAGCGTTTGGAGCAGCAGAAGTGCGAAAGATTTGTTGTCTTCTTTACCATTTCTTAGCTTCAAACTCCCATATCTCGCGAACGGATTGACCTAACCCAAAAATTCCTGTTGCGTCTGAAAGTAGAAACTCGCCCGATTACAACGTTATGTGTATTTTTCCCCTAGGCCATTCTGGTTAAGCGATTGGAGCAGCAGAAGTGCGAAAAATTTGTTGTCTTCTCAACCATTTCTTAGCTTCAAACTCCCATATCTCGCGAACGGATTGACCTAACCCAAAAATTCCTGTTGCGTCTGAAAGTAGAAACTCGCCCGATTACAACGGTATGTGTATTTTTTCCCTAGGCCATTCTGATTTAGCGTTTGGAGCAGCAGAAGTGCGAAAAATTTGTTGTCTTCATAACCATTTCTTAGCTTCAAACTCCCATATCTCGCGAACGGATTGACCTAACCCAAAAATTCCTATTGCATCTGAAAGTAGAAACTCGCCCGATTACAACGGTACGTGTATTTTTTCCCTAGGCCATTCTGATTAAGCGTTTGGAGCAGCAGAAGTGCGAAAAATTTGTTGTCTTCATAACCATTTCTTAGCTTCAAACTCCCATACCTCGCGAAAGGGTTGACCTAACCCAAAAATTCCTATTGCATCTGAAAGTAGAAACTCGCCCGATTACAACGGTACGTGTATTTTTTCCCTAGGCCATTCTGGTTAAGCGTTTGGAGCAGCAGAATTGCGAAAAATGTTTTGCCTTCTCAACCATTTCTTGGCTTCAAACTCCCATATCTCGCGAACGGATTGACCTAACCCAAAAATTCCTCTTGCATCTGAAAGTAGAAACTCGCCCGATTACAACGTTATGTGTATTTTTTCCCTAGGCCATTCTGGTTAAGCGATTGGAGCAGCAGAAGTGCGAAAAATTTGTTGTCTTCTCAACTATTTCTTAGCTTCAAACTCCCATATCTCGCGAACGGATTGACCTAACCCAAAAATTCCTGTTGCGTCTGAAAGTAGAAACTCGCCCGATTACAACGGTATGTGTATTTTTTCCCTAGGCCATTCTGATTAAGCGTTTGGAGCAGCAGAATTGCGAAAAATTTTTTGCCTTCCCAACCATTTCTTGTCTTCAAACTCCCATATCCTGCGAACGGATTGACCTAACCCAAAAATTCCTATTGCATCCGAAAGTAGAAACTCGCCCGATTACAACGGTATGTGTATTTTTCCCTTAGGCCATTCTGATTAAGCGTTTGGAGCAGCAGAATTGCGAAAAATTTTTTGCCTTCTCAACCATTTCTTGGCTTCAAACTCCCATATCTCGCGAATGGATTGACCTAACCCAAAAATTCCTATTGCGTCTGAAAGTAGAAACTCGCCCGATTACAACGGTATGTGTATTTTTTCCCTAGGCCATTCTGATCAAGCGTTTGGAGCAGCAGAAGTGCGAAAAATTTGTTGTCTTCATAACCACTTCTTAGCTTCAAACTCCCATATCTCGCGAACGGATTGACCTAACCCAAAAATTCCTGTTGCATCTGAAAGTAGAAACTCGCCCGATTACAACGGTATGTGTATTTTTTCCCTAGGCCATTCTGGTTGAGCGTTTGGAGCAGCAGAAGTGCGAAAAATTTGTTGTCTTCTCAACCATTTCTTAGCTTGAAAGTCCCATATCTCGCGAACGGATTGACCTAACCCAAAAATTCCTGTTGCGTCTGAAAGTAGAAACTCGCCCGATTACAAAGGTATGTGTATTTTTTCCCTAGGCCATTCTGATTAAGCGTTTGGAGCAGCAGAAGTGCGAAAGATTTGTTGTCTTCATAACCATTTCTTAGCTTCAAACTACCATATCTCGCGAACGGATTGACCTAACCCAAAAATTCCTGTTGCATCTGAAAGTAGAAACTCGCCCGATTACAACGGTATGTGTATTTTTTCCCTAGGCCATTCTGGTTAAGCGTTTGGAGCAGCAGTAGTGCGAAAAATTTGTTGTCTTCTTTAGCATTTCTTAGCTTCAAACTCCCATATCTCGCGAACGGATTGACCTAACCCAAAAATTCCTGTTGCGTCTGAAAGTAGAAACTCGCCCGATTACAACGTTATGTGTATTTTTTCCCTAGGCCATTCTGGTTAAGCGATTGGAGCAGCAGAAGTGCGAAAAATTTGTTGTCTTCTCAACCATTTCTTAGCTTCAAACTCCCATATCTCGCGAACGGATTGACCTAACCCAAAAATTCCTGTTGCGTCTGAAAGTAGAAACTCGCCCGATTACAACGGTATGTGTATTTTTTCTCTAGGCCATTCTGATTTAGCGTTTGGAGCAGCAGAAGTGCGAAAAATTTGTTGTCTTCATAACCATTTCTTGGCTTCAAACTCCCATATCTCGCGAACGGATTGACCTAACCCAAAAATTCCTATTGCATCTGAAAGTAGAAACTCGCCCGATTACAACGGTACATGTATTTTTCCCTTAGGCCATTCTGGTTAAGCGATTGGAGCAGCAGAAGTGCGAAAAATTTATTGTCTTGTCAACCATTTCTTAGCTTGAAAGTCCCATATCTCGCGAACGGATTGACCTAACCCAAAAATTCCTGTTGCATCTGAAAGTAGAAACTCGCCCGATTACAACGGTATGTGTATTTTTTCCCTAGGCCATTCTGGTTAAGCGTTTGGAGCAGCAGTAGTGCGAAAAATTTGTTGTCATCTTTACCATTTCTTAGGTTCAAACTCCCATATCTCGCAAACGGATTGACCTAACCCAAAAATTCTTGTTGCATCTGAAAGAAGAAACTCGCCCGATTACAACGGTATGTGTATTTTTTCCCTAGGCCATTCTGGTTAAGCGTGTGGAGCAGCAGAATAGCGAAAAATTGTTTGCCTTCTCAACCATTTCTTAGCTTCAAACTCCCATATCTCGCGAACGGATTGACCTAACCCAAAAATTCCTGTTGCGTCTGAAAGTAGAAACTCGCCCGATTACAACGTTATGTGTATTTTTCCCCTAGGCCATTCTGGTTAAGCGATTGGAGCAGCAGAAGTGCGAAAAATTTGTTGTCTTCTCAACCATTTCTTAGCTTCAAACTCCCATATCTCGCGAACGGATTGACCTAACCCAAAAATTCCTGTTGCGTCTGAAAGTAGAAACTCGCCCGATTACAACGGTATGTGTATTTTTTCCCTAGGCCATTCTGATTTAGCGTTTGGAGCAGCAGAAGTGCGAAAAATTTGTTGTCTTCATAACCATTTCTTAGCTTCAAACTCCCATATCTCGCGAACGGATTGACCTAACCCAAAAATTCCTATTGCATCTGAAAGTAGAAACTCGCCCGATTACAACGGTACGTGTATTTTTTCCCTAGGCCATTCTGATTAAGCGTTTGGAGCAGCAGAAGTGCGAAAAATTTGTTGTCTTCTCAACCATTTCTTAGCTTGAAAGTCCCATATCTCGCGAACGGATTGACCTAACCCAAAAATTCCTGTTGCATCTGAAAGTAGAAACTCGCCCGATTACAACGGTATGTGTATTTTTTCCCTAGGCCATTCTGGTTGAGCGTTTGGAGCAGCAGAAGTGCGAAAAATTTGTTGTCTTCTCAACCATTTCTTAGCTTGAAAGTCCCATATCTCGCGAACGGATTGACCTAACCCAAAAATTCCTGTTGCGTCTGAAAGTAGAAACTCGCCCGATTACAACGGCATGTGAATTTTTTCCCTAGGCCATTCTGATTAAGCGTTTGGAGCAGCAGAAGTGCGAAAGATTTGTTGTCTTCATAACCATTTCTTAGCTTCAAACTACCATATCTCGCGATCGGATTGACCTAACCCAAAAATTCCTGTTGCGTCTGAAAGTAGAAACTCGCCCGATTACAAAGGTATGTGTATTTTTTCCCTAGGCCATTCTGATTAAGCGTTTGGAGCAGCAGAAGTGCGAAAGATTTGTTGTCTTCATAACCATTTCTTAGCTTCAAACTACCATATCTCGCGAACGGATTGACCTAACCCAAAAATTCCTGTTGCATCTGAAAGTAGAAACTCGCCCGATTACAACGGTATGTGTATTTTTTCCCTAGGCCATTCTGGTTAAGCGTTTGGAGCAGCAGTAGTGCGAAAAATTTGTTGTCTTCTTTAGCATTTCTTAGCTTCAAACTCCCATATCTCGCGAACGGATTGACCTAACCCAAAAATTCCTGTTGCGTCTGAAAGTAGAAACTCGCCCGATTACAACGTTATGTGTATTTTTTCCCTAGGCCATTCTGGTTAAGCGATTGGAGCAGCAGAAGTGCGAAAAATTTGTTGTCTTCTCAACCATTTCTTAGCTTCAAACTCCCATATCTCGCGAACGGATTGACCTAACCCAAAAATTCCTGTTGCGTCTGAAAGTAGAAACTCGCCCGATTACAACGGTATGTGTATTTTTTCTCTAGGCCATTCTGATTTAGCGTTTGGAGCAGCAGAAGTGCGAAAAATTTGTTGTCTTCATAACCATTTCTTGGCTTCAAACTCCCATATCTCGCGAACGGATTGACCTAACCCAAAAATTCCTATTGCATCTGAAAGTAGAAACTCGCCCGATTACAACGGTACATGTATTTTTCCCTTAGGCCATTCTGGTTAAGCGATTGGAGCAGCAGAAGTGCGAAAAATTTATTGTCTTGTCAACCATTTCTTAGCTTGAAAGTCCCATATCTCGCGAACGGATTGACCTAACCCAAAAATTCCTGTTGCATCTGAAAGTAGAAACTCGCCCGATTACAACGGTATGTGTATTTTTTCCCTAGGCCATTCTGGTTAAGCGTTTGGAGCAGCAGTAGTGCGAAAAATTTGTTGTCATCTTTACCATTTCTTAGCTTCAAACTCCCATATCTCGCGAACGGATTGACCTAACCCAAAAATTCCTGTTGCGTCTGAAAGTAGAAACTCGCCCGATTACAACGGTATGTGTATTTTTTCCCTAGGCCATTCTGATTTAGCGTTTGGAGCAGCAGAAGTGCGAAAAATTTGTTGTCTTCATAACCATTTCTTAGCTTCAAACTCCCATATCTCGCGAACGGATTGACCTAACCCAAAAATTCCTATTGCATCTGAAAGTAGAAACTCGCCCGATTACAATGGTACGTGTATTTTTTCCCTAGGCCATTCTGATTAAGCGTTTGGAGCAGCAGAAGTGCGAAAAATTTGTTGTCTTCATAACCATTTCTTAGCTTCAAACTCCCATATCTCGCGAAAGGGTTGACCTAACCCAAAAATTCCTATTGCATCTGAAAGTAGAAACTCGCCCGATTACAACGGTACGTGTATTTTTTCCCTAGGCCATTCTGGTTAAGCGTTTGGAGCAGCAGAATTGCGAAAAATGTTTTGCCTTCTCAACCATTTCTTGGCTTCAAACTCCCATATCTCGCGAACGGATTGACCTAACCCAAAAATTCCTCTTGCATCTGAAAGTAGAAACTCGCCCGATTACAACGTTATGTGTATTTTTTCCCTAGGCCATTCTGGTTAAGCGATTGGAGCAGCAGAAGTGCGAAAAATTTGTTGTCTTCTCAACTATTTCTTAGCTTCAAACTCCCATATCTCGCGAACGGATTGACCTAACCCAAAAATTCCTGTTGCGTCTGAAAGTAGAAACTCGCCCGATTACAACGGTATGTGTATTTTTTCCCTAGGCCATTCTGATTAAGCGTTTGGAGCAGCAGAATTGCGAAAAATTTTTTGCCTTCCCAACCATTTCTTGTCTTCAAACTCCCATATCCTGCGAACGGATTGACCTAACCCAAAAATTCCTATTGCATCCGAAAGTAGAAACTCGCCCGATTACAACGGTATGTGTATTTTTCCCTTAGGCCATTCTGATTAAGCGTTTGGAGCAGCAGAATTGCGAAAAATTTTTTGCCTTCTCAACCATTTCTTGGCTTCAAACTCCCATATCTCGCGAATGGATTGACCTAACCCAAAAATTCCTATTGCGTCTGAAAGTAGAAACTCGCCCGCTTACAACGGTATGTGTATTTTTTCCCTAGGCCATTCTGATCAAGCGTTTGGAGCAGCAGAAGTGCGAAAAATTTGTTGTCTTCATAACCACTTCTTAGCTTCAAACTCCCATATCTCGCGAACGGATTGACCTAACCCAAAAATTCCTGTTGCATCTGAAAGTAGAAACTCGCCCGATTACAACGGTATGTGTATTTTTTCCCTAGGCCATTCTGGTTGAGCGTTTGGAGCAGCAGAAGTGCGAAAAATTTGTTGTCTTCTCAACCATTTCTTAGCTTGAAAGTCCCATATCTCGCGAACGGATTGACCTAACCCAAAAATTCCTGTTGCGTCTGAAAGTAGAAACTCGCCCGATTACAACGGTATGTGAATTTTTTCCCTAGGCCATTCTGATTAAGCGTTTGGAGCAGCAGAAGTGCGAAAGATTTGTTGTCTTCATAACCATTTCTTAGCTTCAAACTACCATATCTCGCGATCGGATTGACCTAACCCAAAAATTCCTGTTGCGTCTGAAAGTAGAAACTCGCCCGATTACAAAGGTATGTGTATTTTTTCCCTAGGCCATTCTGATTAAGCGTTTGGAGCAGCAGAAGTGCGAAAGATTTGTTGTCTTCATAACCATTTCTTAGCTTCAAACTACCATATCTCGCGAACGGATTGACCTAACCCAAAAATTCCTGTTGCATCTGAAAGTAGAAACTCGCCCGATTACAACGGTATGTGTATTTTTTCCCTAGGCCATTCTGGTTAAGCGTTTGGAGCAGCAGTAGTGCGAAAAATTTGTTGTCTTCTTTAGCATTTCTTAGCTTCAAACTCCCATATCTCGCGAACGGATTGACCTAACCCAAAAATTCCTGTTGCGTCTGAAAGTAGAAACTCGCCCGATTACAACGTTATGTGTATTTTTTCCCTAGGCCATTCTGGTTAAGCGATTGGAGCAGCAGAAGTGCGAAAAATTTGTTGTCTTCTCAACCATTTCTTAGCTTCAAACTCCCATATCTCGCGAACGGATTGACCTAACCCAAAAATTCCTGTTGCGTCTGAAAGTAGAAACTCGCCCGATTACAACGGTATGTGTATTTTTTCTCTAGGCCATTCTGATTTAGCGTTTGGAGCAGCAGAATTGCGAAAAATTTGTTGTCTTCATAACCATTTCTTGGCTTCAAACTCCCATATCTCGCGAACGGATTGACCTAACCCAAAAATTCCTATTGCATCTGAAAGTAGAAACTCGCCCGATTACAACGGTACATGTATTTTTCCCTTAGGCCATTCTGGTTAAGCGATTGGAGCAGCAGAAGTGCGAAAAATTTATTGTCTTGTCAACCATTTCTTAGCTTGAAAGTCCCATATCTCGCGAACGGATTGACCTAACCCAAAAATTCCTGTTGCATCTGAAAGTAGAAACTCGCCCGATTACAACGGTATGTGTATTTTTTCCCTAGGCCATTCTGGTTAAGCGTTTGGAGCAGCAGTAGTGCGAAAAATTTGTTGTCATCTTTACCATTTCTTAGGTTCAAACTCCCATATCTCGCAAACGGATTGACCTAACCCAAAAATTCTTGTTGCATCTGAAAGAAGAAACTCGCCCGATTACAACGGTATGTGTATTTTTTCCCTAGGCCATTCTGGTTAAGCGTGTGGAGCAGCAGAATAGCGAAAAATTGTTTGCCTTCTCAACCATTTCTTAGCTTCAAACTCCCATATCTCGCGAACGGATTGACCTAACCCAAAAATTCCTGTTGCGTCTGAAAGTAGAAACTCGCCCGATTACAACGTTATGTGTATTTTTCCCCTAGGCCATTCTGGTTAAGCGATTGGAGCAACAGAAGTGCGAAAAATTTGTTGTCTTCTCAACCATTTCTTAGCTTCAAACTCCCATATCTCGCGAACGGATTGACCTAACCCAAAAATTCCTGTTGCGTCTGAAAGTAGAAACTCGCCCGATTACAACGGTATGTGTATTTTTTCCCTAGGCCATTCTGATTTAGCGTTTGGAGCAGCAGAAGTGCGAAAAATTTGTTGTCTTCATAACCATTTCTTAGCTTCAAACTCCCATATCTCGCGAACGGATTGACCTAACCCAAAAATTCCTATTGCATCTGAAAGTAGAAACTCGCCCGATTACAACGGTACGTGTATTTTTTCCCTAGGCCATTCTGATTAAGCGTTTGGAGCAGCAGAAGTGCGAAAAATTTGTTGTCTTCTCAACCATTTCTTAGCTTGAAAGTCCCATATCTCGCGAACGGATTGACCTAACCCAAAAATTCCTGTTGCATCTGAAAGTAGAAACTCGCCCGATTACAACGGTATGTGTATTTTTTCCCTAGGCCATTCTGGTTGAGCGTTTGGAGCAGCAGAAGTGCGAAAAATTTGTTGTCTTCTCAACCATTTCTTAGCTTGAAAGTCCCATATCTCGCGAACGGATTGACCTAACCCAAAAATTCCTGTTGCGTCTGAAAGTAGAAACTCGCCCGATTACAACGGTATGTGAATTTTTTCCCTAGGCCATTCTGATTAAGCGTTTGGAGCAGCAGAAGTGCGAAAGATTTGTTGTCTTCATAACCATTTCTTAGCTTCAAACTACCATATCTCGCGATCGGATTGACCTAACCCAAAAATTCCTGTTGCGTCTGAAAGTAGAAACTCGCCCGATTACAAAGGTATGTGTATTTTTTCCCTAGGCCATTCTGATTAAGCGTTTGGAGCAGCAGAAGTGCGAAAGATTTGTTGTCTTCATAACCATTTCTTAGCTTCAAACTACCATATCTCGCGAACGGATTGACCTAACCCAAAAATTCCTGTTGCATCTGAAAGTAGAAACTCGCCCGATTACAACGGTATGTGTATTTTTTCCCTAGGCCATTCTGGTTAAGCGTTTGGAGCAGCAGTAGTGCGAAAAATTTGTTGTCTTCTTTAGCATTTCTTAGCTTCAAACTCCCATATCTCGCGAACGGATTGACCTAACCCAAAAATTCCTGTTGCGTCTGAAAGTAGAAACTCGCCCGATTACAACGTTATGTGTATTTTTTCCCTAGGCCATTCTGGTTAAGCGATTGGAGCAGCAGAAGTGCGAAAAATTTGTTGTCTTCTCAACCATTTCTTAGCTTCAAACTCCCATATCTCGCGAACGGATTGACCTAACCCAAAAATTCCTGTTGCGTCTGAAAGTAGAAACTCGCCCGATTACAACGGTATGTGTATTTTTTCTCTAGGCCATTCTGATTTAGCGTTTGGAGCAGCAGAAGTGCGAAAAATTTGTTGTCTTCATAACCATTTCTTGGCTTCAAACTCCCATATCTCGCGAACGGATTGACCTAACCCAAAAATTCCTATTGCATCTGAAAGTAGAAACTCGCCCGATTACAACGGTACATGTATTTTTCCCTTAGGCCATTCTGGTTAAGCGATTGGAGCAGCAGAAGTGCGAAAAATTTATTGTCTTGTCAACCATTTCTTAGCTTGAAAGTCCCATATCTCGCGAACGGATTGACCTAACCCAAAAATTCCTGTTGCATCTGAAAGTAGAAACTCGCCCGATTACAACGGTATGTGTATTTTTTCCCTAGGCCATTCTGGTTAAGCGTTTGGAGCAGCAGTAGTGCGAAAAATTTGTTGTCATCTTTACCATTTCTTAGGTTCAAACTCCCATATCTCGCAAACGGATTGACCTAACCCAAAAATTCTTGTTGCATCTGAAAGAAGAAACTCGCCCGATTACAACGGTATGTGTATTTTTTCCCTAGGCCATTCTGGTTAAGCGTGTGGAGCAGCAGAATAGCGAAAAATTGTTTGCCTTCTCAACCATTTCTTAGCTTCAAACTCCCATATCTCGCGAACGGATTGACCTAACCCAAAAATTCCTGTTGCGTCTGAAAGTAGAAACTCGCACGATTACAACGTTATGTGTATTTTTCCCCTAGGCCATTCTGGTTAAGCGATTGGAGCAGCAGAAGTGCGAAAAATTTGTTGTCTTCTCAACCATTTCTTAGCTTCAAACTCCCATATCTCGCGAACGGATTGACCTAACCCAAAAATTCCTGTTGCGTCTGAAAGTTGAAACTCGCCCGATTACAACGGTATGTGTATTTTTTCCCTAGGCCATTCTGATTTAGCGTTTGGAGCAGCAGAAGTGCGAAAAATTTGTTGTCTTCATAACCATTTCTTAGCTTCAAACTCCCATATCTCGCGAACGGATTGACCTAACCCAAAAATTCCTATTGCATCTGAAAGTAGAAACTCGCCCGATTACAACGGTACGTGTATTTTTTCCCTAGGCCATTCTGATTAAGCGTTTGGAGCAGCAGAAGTGCGAAAAATTTGTTGTCTTCATAACCATTTCTTAGCTTCAAACTCCCATATCTCGCGAAAGGGTTGACCTAACCCAAAAATTCCTATTGCATCTGAAAGTAGAAACTCGCCCGATTACAACGGTATGTGTATTTTTTCCCTAGGCCATTCTGGTTAAGCGTTTGGAGCAGCAGTAGTGCGAAAAATTTGTTGTCATCTTTACCATTTCTTAGGTTCAAACTCCCATATCTCGCAAACGGATTGACCTAACCCAAAAATTCTTGTTGCATCTGAAAGAAGAAACTCGCCCGATTACAACGGTATGTGTATTTTTTCCCTAGGCCATTCTGGTTAAGCGTGTGGAGCAGCAGAATAGCGAAAAATTGTTTGCCTTCTCAACCATTTCTTGGCTTCAAACTCCCATATCTCGCGAACGGATTGACCGAACCCAAAAATTCCTGTTGCGTCTGAAAGTAGAAACTCGCCCGATTACAACGGTATGCGTATTTTTTCCCTAGGCCATTCTGATTAAGCGTTTGGAGCAGCAGAAGTGCGAAAAATTTGTTGTCTTCATAACCATTTCTTAGCTTCAAACTCCCATATCTCGCGAACGGATTGACATAACCCAAAAATTCCTATTGCATCTTAAAGTAGAAACTCGCCCGATTACAGCGGTATGTGTATTTTTTCCCTAGGCAATTCTGTTTAAGCGTTTGGAGCAGCAGAAGTGCGAAAAATTTGTTGTCTTCTCAACCAATTCTTAGCTTCAAACTCCCATATCTCGCGAACGGATTGACCTAACCCAAAAATTCCTGTTGCATCTGAAAGTAGAAACTCGCCCGATTACAATGTTATGTCAATTTTTTCCCTAGGCCATTCTGGTTAAGCGTTTGGAGCAGCAGAAGTGCGAAAAATTTTTTGCCTTCTTAACCATTTCTTGGCTTCAAACTCCCATATCTCGCGAACGGATTGACCAAACCCAGAAGTTCCTGCTGCGTCTGAAAGTAGAAACTCACCCGATTACAACGATATGCGTATTTTTTCCCTAGGCCATTCTGGTTAAGCGTTTGGAGCAGCAGAATTGCGAAAAATGTTTTGCCTTCTCAACCATTTCTTGGCTTCAAACTCCCATATCTCGCGAACGGATTGACCTAACCCAAAAATTCGTATTGCATCTGAAAGTAGAAACTCGCCAGATTACAACGGTACGTGTATTTTTCCCTTGGGCCATTCTGGTTAAGCGATTGGAGCAGCAGAAGTGCGAAAAATTTATTGTCTTCTCAACCATTTCTTAGCTTGAAAGTCCCATATCTCGCGAACGGATTGACCTAACCCAAAAATTCCTGTTGCATCTGAAAGTAGAAACTCGCCCGATTACAACGGTATGTGTATTTTTTCCCTAGGCCATTCTGATTAAGCGTTTGGAGCAGCAGAAGTGCGAAAAATTTGTTGTCTTCATAACCATTTCTTAGCTTCAAACTCCCATATCTCGCGAACGGATTGACCTAACCCAAAAATTCCTATTGCATCTGAAAGTAGAAACTCGCCCGATTACAGCGGTATGTGTATTTTTTCCCTAGGCAATTCTGGTTAAGCGTTTGGAGCAGCAGAAGTGCGAAAAATTTGTTGTCTTCTCAACCATTTCTTAGCTTCAAACTCCCATATCTCGCGAACGGATTGACCTAACCCAAAAATTCCTGTTGCATCTGAAAGTAGAAACTCGCCCGATTACAACGGTACGTGTATTTTTTCCCTAGGCCATTCTGGTTAAGCGTTTGGAGCAGCAGAATTGCGAAAAATTTTTTGCCTTCTCAACCATTTCTTGGCTTCAAACTCCCATATCTCGCGAACGGATTGACCAAACCCAGAAGTTCCTGCTGCGTCTGAAAGTAGAAACTCACCCGATTACAACGATATGCGTATTTTTTCCCTAGGCCATTCTGGTTAAGCGTTTGGAGCAGCAGAATTGCGAAAAATGTTTTGCCTTCTCAACCATTTCTTGGCTTCAAACTCCCATATCTCGCGAACGGATTGACCTAACCCAAAAATTCCTCTTGCATCTGAAAGTAGAAACTCGCCCGATTACAACGTTATGTGTATTTTTTCCCTAGGCCATTCTGGTTAAGCGATTGGAGCAGCAGAAGTGCGAAAAATTTGTTGTCTTCTCAACCATTTCTTAGCTTCAAACTCCCATATCTCGCGAACGGATTGACCTAACCCAAAAATTCCTGTTGCGTCTGAAAGTAGAAACTCGCCCGATTACAACGGTATGTGTATTTTTTCCCTAGGCCATTCTGATTAAGCGTTTGGAGCAGCAGAATTGCGAAAAATTTTTTGCCTTCCCAACCATTTCTTGTCTTCAAACTCCCATATCCTGCGAACGGATTGACCTAACCCAAAAATTCCTATTGCATCCGAAAGTAGAAACTCGCCCGATTACAACGGTATGTGTATTTTTCCCTTAGGCCATTCTGATTAAGCGTTTGGAGCAGCAGAATTGCGAAAAATTTTTTGCCTTCTCAACCATTTCTTGGCTTCAAACTCCCATATCTCGCGAATGGATTGACCTAACCCAAAAATTCCTATTGCGTCTGAAAGTAGAAACTCGCCCGATTACAACGGTATGTGTATTTTTTCCCTAGGCCATTCTGGTTGAGCGTTTGGAGCAGCAGAAGTGCGAAAAATTTGTTGTCTTCTCAACCATTTCTTAGCTTGAAAGTCCCATATCTCGCGAACGGATTGACCTAACCCAAAAATTCCTGTTGCGTCTGAAAGTAGAAACTCGCCCGATTACAACGGTATGTGAATTTTTTCCCTAGGCCATTCTGATTAAGCGTTTGGAGCAGCAGAAGTGCGAAAGATTAGTTGTCTTCATAACCATTTCTTAGCTTCAAACTACCATATCTCGCTAACGGATTGACCTAACCCAAAAATTCCTGTTGCGTCTGAAAGTAGAAACTCGCCCGATTACAAAGGTATGTGTATTTTTTCCCTAGGCCATTCTGATTAAGCGTTTGGAGCAGCAGAAGTGCGAAAGATTTGTTGTCTTCATAACCATTTCTTAGCTTCAAACTACCATATCTCGCGAACGGATTGACCTAACCCAAAAATTCCTGTTGCATCTGAAAGTAGAAACTCGCCCGATTACAACGGTATGTGTATTTTTTCCCTAGGCCATTCTGGTTAAGCGTTTGGAGCAGCAGTAGTGCGAAAAATTTGTTGTCTTCTTTACCATTTCTTAGCTTCAAACTCCCATATCTCGCGAACGGATTGACCTAACCCAAAAATTCCTGTTGCGTCTGAAAGTAGAAACTCGCCCGATTACAACGTTATGTGTATTTTTCCCCTAGGCCATTCTGGTTAAGCGATTGGAGCAGCAGAAGTGCGAAAAATTTGTTGTCTTCTCAACCATTTCTTAGCTTCAAACTCCCATATCTCGCGAACGGATTGACCTAACCCAAAAATTCCTGTTGCGTCTGAAAGTAGAAACTCGCCCGATTACAACGGTATGTGTATTTTTTCCCTAGGCCATTCTGATTTAGCGTTTGGAGCAGCAGAAGTGCGAAAAATTTGTTGTCTTCATAACCATTTCTTAGCTTCAAACTCCCATATCTCGCGAACGGATTGACCTAACCCAAAAATTCCTATTGCATCTGAAAGTAGAAACTCGCCCGATTACAACGGTACGTGTATTTTTTCCCTAGGCCATTCTGATTAAGCGTTTGGAGCAGCAGAAGTGCGAAAAATTTGTTGTCTTCATAACCATTTCTTAGCTTCAAACTCCCATATCTCGCGAAAGGGTTGACCTAACCCAAAAATTCCTATTGCATCTGAAAGTAGAAACTCGCCCGATTACAACGGTACGTGTATTTTTTCCCTAGGCCATTCTGGTTAAGCGTTTGGAGCAGCAGAATTGCGAAAAATGTTTTGCCTTCTCAACCATTTCTTGGCTTCAAACTCCCATATCTCGCGAACGGATTGACCTAACCCAAAAATTCCTCTTGCATCTGAAAGTAGAAACTCGCCCGATTACAACGTTATGTGTATTTTTTCCCTAGGCCATTCTGGTTAAGCGATTGGAGCAGCAGAAGTGCGAAAAATTTGTTGTCTTCTCAACCATTTCTTAGCTTCAAACTCCCATATCTCGCGAACGGATTGACCTAACCCAAAAATTCCTGTTGCGTCTGAAAGTAGAAACTCGCCCGATTACAACGGTATGTGTAT
Organism: Ptiloglossa arizonensis; assembly: GCF_051014685.1. Lineage (NCBI taxonomy): Eukaryota > Metazoa > Arthropoda > Insecta > Hymenoptera > Colletidae > Ptiloglossa > Ptiloglossa arizonensis. The sequence goes on along the minus strand of NW_027479991.1, from coordinate 2,721 downwards.
TTTTTCCCTAGGCCATTCTGATTAAGCGTTTGGAGCAGCAGAATTGCGAAAAATTTTTTGCCTTCCCAACCATTTCTTGTCTTCAAACTCCCATATCCTGCGAACGGATTGACCTAACCCAAAAATTCCTATTGCATCCGAAAGTAGAAACTCGCCCGATTACAACGGTATGTGTATTTTTCCCTTAGGCCATTCTGATTAAGCGTTTGGAGCAGCAGAATTGCGAAAAATTTGTTGTCTTCATAACCATTTCTTAGCTTCAAACTCCCATATCTCGCGAACGGATTGACCTAACCCAAAAATTCCTGTTGCATCTGAAAGTAGAAACTCGCCCGATTACAACGGTATGTGTATTTTTTCCCTAGGCCATTCTGGTTGAGCGTTTGGAGCAGCAGAAGTGCGAAAAATTTGTTGTCTTCTCAACGATTTCTTAGCTTGAAAGTCCCATATCTCGCGAACGGATTGACCTAACCCAAAAATTCCTGTTGCGTCTGAAAGTAGAAACTCGCCCGATTACAACGGTATGTGAATTTTTTCCCTAGGCCATTCTGATTAAGCGTTTGGAGCAGCAGAAGTGCGAAAGATTTGTTGTCTTCATAACCATTTCTTAGCTTCAAACTACCATATCTCGCTAACGGATTGACCTAACCCAAAAATTCCTGTTGCGTCTGAAAGTAGAAACTCGCCCGATTACAAAGGTATGTGTATTTTTTCCCTAGGCCATTCTGATTAAGCGTTTGGAGCAGCAGAAGTGCGAAAGATTTGTTGTCTTCATAACCATTTCTTAGCTTCAAACTACCATATCTCGCGAACGGATTGACCTAACCCAAAAATTCCTGTTGCATCTGAAAGTAGAAACTCGCCCGATTACAACGGTATGTGTATTTTTTCCCTAGGCCATTCTGGTTAAGCGTTTGGAGCAGCAGTAGTGCGAAAAATTTGTTGTCTTCTTTACCATTTCTTAGCTTCAAACTCCCATATCTCGCGAACGGATTGACCTAACCCAAAAATTCCTGTTGCGTCTGAAGGTAGAAACTCGCCCGATTACAACGTTATGTGTATTTTTTCCCTAGGCCATTCTGGTTAAGCGATTGGAGCAGCAGAAGTGCGAAAAATTTGTTGTCTTCTCAACCATTTCTTAGCTTCAAACTCCCATATCTCGCGAACGGATTGACCTAACCCAAAAATTCCTGTTGCGTCTGAAAGTAGAAACTCGCCCGATTACAACGGTATGTGTATTTTTTCTCTAGGCCATTCTGATTTAGCGTTTGGAGCAGCAGAAGTGCGAAAAATTTGTTGTCTTCATAACCATTTCTTGGCTTCAAACTCCCATATCTCGCGAACGGATTGACCTAACCCAAAAATTCCCATTGCATCTGAAAGTAGAAACTCGCCCGATTACAACGGTACATGTATTTTTCCCTTAGGCCATTCTGGTTAAGCGATTGGAGCAGCAGAAGTGCGAAAAATTTATTGTCTTGTCAACCATTTCTTAGCTTGAAAGTCCCATATCTCGCGAACGGATTGACCTAACCCAAAAATTCCTGTTGCATCTGAAAGTAGAAACTCGCCCGATTACAACGGTATGTGTATTTTTTCCCTAGGCCATTCTGGTTAAGCGTTTGGAGCAGCAGTAGTGCGAAAAATTTGTTGTCATCTTTACCATTTCTTAGGTTCAAACTCCCATATCTCGGAAACGGATTGACCTAACCCAAAAATTCTTGTTGCATCTGAAAGAAGAAACTCGCCCGATTACAACGGTATGTGTATTTTTTCCCTAGGCCATTCTGGTTAAGCGTGTGGAGCAGCAGAATAGCGAAAAATTGTTTGCCTTCTCAACCATTTCTTGGCTTCAAACTCCCATATTTCGCGAACGGATTGACCGAACCCAAAAATTCCTGTTGCGTCTGAAAGTAGAAACTCGCCCGATTACAACGGTATGCGTATTTTTTCCCTAGGCCATTCTGGTTAAGCGTTTGGAGCAGCAGTAGTGCGAAAAATTTGTTGTCTTCTTTACCATTTCTTAGCTTCAAACTCCCATATCTCGCGAACGGATTGACCTAACCCAAAAATTCCTGTTGCGTCTGAAAGTAGAAACTCGCCCGATTACAACGTTATGTGTATTTTTCCCCTAGGCCATTCTGGTTAAGCGATTGGAGCAGCAGAAGTGCGAAAAATTTGTTGTCTTCTCAACCATTTCTTAGCTTCAAACTCCCATATCTCGCGAACGGATTGACCTAACCCAAAAATTCCTGTTGCGTCTGAAAGTAGAAACTCGCCCGATTACAACGGTATGTGTATTTTTTCCCTAGGCCATTCTGATTTAGCGTTTGGAGCAGCAGAAGTGCGAAAAATTTGTTGTCTTCATAACCATTTCTTAGCTTCAAACTCCCATATCTCGCGAACGGATTGACCTAACCCAAAAATTCCTATTGCATCTGAAAGTAGAAACTCGCCCGATTACAACGGTACGTGTATTTTTTCCCTAGGCCATTCTGATTAAGCGTTTGGAGCAGCAGAAGTGCGAAAAATTTGTTGTCTTCATAACCATTTCTTAGCTTCAAACTCCCATATCTCGCGAAAGGGTTGACCTAACCCAAAAATTCCTATTGCATCTGAAAGTAGAAACTCGCCCGATTACAACGGTACGTGTATTTTTTCCCTAGGCCATTCTGGTTAAGCGTTTGGAGCAGCAGAATTGCGAAAAATGTTTTGCCTTCT